>NC_090654.1:154611057-154911057 GCF_040937935.1 Hyperolius riggenbachi
CACTTCTATACCCTGACTTGCTGTAGTGCATACCCATTTGCAGCAAAGGGGAATAGAAGGCTGTGTTTGCTTGAATTTCTAACCCCTGTAGTGGAGACACATTTGCAGATACCTGAGGTTTAAGTAAGCATAAGCACAGAAATGTGAATGTAAATATTTCTTTTTATATTCATATATAATCAAGCCACAACCCACAGTATTAATTATAAACAGGAGGGAAATGTGGAAAGAATTTTATAATTAATCTGTTAATTTTTATATATATCCTGTATATCCTGTGTAACCTATGTGGCTATATAGACCACATGCACAAGATTAGATTATTGTGTTGGAGTGACACTTTAAGTTAACCAAGGAGTTATCACGATAACACTGAATATATGTTTTGAACCATTCACTGTGTACAGCTTTCTATATTCCTTCACAGTAAAAAGACCAGAATAACCTTCAAACCTCCCCCCAGTGTCATTCTGTGCCAGGCAGAATGAGCAGGTTGAAGGGGCCAGTCTAAACCAGTTTCCTGGAGGTGGATATGACTTTGAGAGGAACAAAGCAAGGAACTGATGTCAGAATATTTCTCTTTCCTGTTGACTTTCTCCTCATTTATGAAGGACACAGAGGAGGACCGGACACACCCAGAAGAAGAAAGTGGACATTGCTCATTGGACTTATGGGATTACAGACTGTTTGGAGGGAGGAATATATTAGCATGTTAACTGGGGTATAAAGATTTACCGAGAAAGGAAGTCTCTACCCTTTTGTGACTAGCCAGGCTGCAGCTAGCCTGTTTCTGCTCTAATAAAAAGCTGGTATATAAAAGGGTCCTCAGCTGAGTGAATAAAGATTTCTAACATTTTGGCAACTGAATGAAGAGTGTCTCATGAGTAAGTTTATTTTCTTTTAACAGCTCCTGGTGGAAAGAGAGATAGTGTCCATTGGCCCTAAAGGATTGCCCAAGCCCGGTTATGAGGCAAACTTTGTGCGTGCTATGTTCTCCTAGGATTCCTAACAAATTCAAGGGCTTGGCTTCACTTTTCTTTCATGTCAGGCTCTTTGTTAGGGGAAATTTGATGTCTATCAGTACGGTGGATCGTCGTTGTCCTCAGGGATTGTGGTGATGTGCAGGAGACCATTAAAGATATTGCAAGTATAGAATTTTCCATTTGCGGACGGCGAACGCAAACTTCCAAAAATGTTCATGAACCGGTGAAACTGATGAACTGCCATAGACTTCAATGGGCAGGCAAATGTTAAAACCTACAAAGACTGTTTCTGGCCAAAAACGTCATGGAAAACTTGTTTCAAAGGGTCTAAGACTTGGACAGGGGCATGCTGGTTGGGGGATACATGACAAAAGTCCCACCAAAAATTACAGAGTTGACACAGAGTGAGGTTTTAATCCCTAAAGGGCAGAAATCACATTATGCACAGCTCTGGGTGTCAGTGGGCTGTGGAGTATCTCACACAGAGAAATGCAATAGTACTATCAGAATACAGTTAAATAATAATGCACTGGAGTGGTTCTGTGCCTGCAACTTAATGAGGCAACAGCAGTAGTGTGCACACAGCCCTGGGTGTTAGTGGGCTGTGGAGTGTCACACGCACACACAAAAAAAAACACAGGAGATCGATGTGCTAGCCCTCAAAAGGACTGTTTGCTTTCTCAGCGCTAGTGAGGAACAAGGACACAGGCCTAGCTAATGCTTTCCCTACCTATCTGCAGCAAGTCTGACCCTGCTCTCACTAACAGTCAGCACAGCAGCCAGCAGAGAATTAATCCAATATGGCCATCGTAACTGCTGTTTTGATAGGTGGGGGGGGGGTCCAGGAAGGGGTGCTAGCTGATTGGCTGCCATGTGTCTGCTGACTGTGAGGTAAGGGGTCAAAGTTTATCTCAATGATGATGTATAGGGGGCAAATCGAACACACCAACAGAGACGGCTTGAACACCAGATTTTGGGTTCGCGAACCTCCGCAAAAGTTAAAGTTCCCGCGAACCGGGTGAACCCCCATAGACTTCAATGGGGTGCTTTTAGCAATAAATTTCAGCCAGGAGCAAGCTAAACAACAGTATAGCTAACTGTCCCTGTCTCTGCAGCAACCTCTCCATGGCTGGCACTGCTGCATTTTTATAGGGAAACGGGGGGTCCGTGGGGGAGTGCAGCCTGATTGGCTGTCATGTGTCTGCTGACTTTGATGTAGGGGGTCAAAGTTTTAGTCCAATTAAGAGGTATAGCGGGCGGTTCGAATGCGATACGTGTTCTCGACCCGCCGCGGATGCAAACACCTGTATTTCGACGGGAACTGTCCACTGATGAATCGTTCGGGCCATCTCTACACACCAAGTGTTCGTTGTTTGCCGCAAATGCAAACACCCAATGTTCGCAAAATACTGCTCACTGGCGAACTGTTTAGGCCATCTCTTGAGACCATGACTCATTTTCTGGTTGCCAGTTCATTTAATAAAGAAGTTTATAAACTGGTGGGTAGAGACTCTAGGAATTCCTTTTCTTGAGGGGCTTAGTTATGCAGACTTGTTATTTGGGGCTCTCAATACTGGTCATTTAACCACTTAAGGGTCATAGGCTTACACCCCCTAGTGACCAGGCTATTTTTTACAATTTAGGCCACTGCAGCTTTAATGGCTCACTGCAGGGCCTTACAACTCAGCACACAATTGATCCCCTCCTCCCTTTTCTGCCCACCAACAGAGATTTCAGTTGGTGGGCTCTGATCTTTCCCACAATGTTTATTTGTGCATTTTTAAAATAAATTTTGCTTTTTATTATTTTTATAAATTCCCTCCCCCCACACACCAGCCAATCACAGTGATCGTCTCTCATAGACCTCAGACTATGAAAGCCGATTGCTATCTGTGCCGCCCAAGGGGTCAGCAAAGTGACATAGCTGTCCCCAGTACAGCGCTGCCATAGATTGCAGCGCTTTACTATGTAAATAGATGGCAGTTTCACCGTCTAACAGTCTCCTAGCAGCGATCGCTGAGTGGAGCTCCATCAGTCAAGTGGGGATGCGTGCGCATCGGTTTGCGCAATCCCCAGCAAAACACACCCCCAGGACTGCACGCCAATTGGCGTTGGGCGGTCCTGGGGCTGTTGACGCGTTCACGCCAATTGGCATGAGGTGGTCTTCAAGTAGGTAATTTAAACAAGTTATGCTTAGCTTAGTTATCCGACGTTACACAGGGCATGCAAGGTGCCAAATTACAATCCATAAAACGTGCTTCCTGTCCAGGTGGTGTTGCATGACATAATTTATAAGGTTGGGAAAATTCGCGGTCTTGAGGAGGGTAGACTGAGTTGAGAGGACTGGTGTCTGTTTTGGCAGAATATCAGGCCTCGTGGATTTGATGTTGCCTTCTTTGGGTGTGAGCTAACTATCTCTTTTTCACTCTAGTTAGATAAACCACATTTGAGAGATGTCTTGCAAGCAGGAGGTGAATGATTAATAAATCTTTTTAAATGTAATATGTAGATATTGTATATAGTGTATAATATTTAAAAGCTAAAGTGGATTGAAAACATTTCTTTGGTTATTTTCTTTAATTTGTTACAGACTGGACTTTATTTTAATATGGATTTTATGCAGGGGTTTAGTCCTGGGAAAAGAGGTGAGTGGACTCACCCCAAAAACCCCTGCGCCAAAAAAATGGGCAAGGTCAAGCAGAACGTGGTCGTGGTCCTAGGTGGGGCCAAATATACATGACCTTAGCAGTGGAGTAAAAGGTCTGCTGGGGAAGTTTGTGCTCTGCTGTACTGTATCCCCCAAAAATAGATGTAATCTGACAGCATTTCACCAAAAAAACACATAATCTGGCAGAAGTTCCTCCAAAATACAGAAAATACGGCAGTAGTTCAACCAAAATAGACAATCTGGCAGCAGCAGTTCCCCCAACATACACACATAATCTGGAAGCAGTTCCCCAAAATACGTGAAACCTGGCAGCGGATCACCCAAAATACACGTATCACCCAAAATACATGTAATCTGGCAGCAGTGGTCCCCCAAACATATGCAATCTGGCAGCAGTTCCCCAAAATACACGTAATCTGGCAGCAGCCGTTCCCCTAACATACACATAATCTGGCAGATGTTCCCCAAAATACACTTAATCTTTCAACAGCAGTTGCCAAAAAATACAGATAATCTGACAGCAGTTCCCCCAAAATAGGTACCCCCAGCATAGGTAGCCAGGTCTATAGGTGGGAAACAGTAAATTCGGGCGCCTGAGGCTAGTGGACAAATCGGGCGCCGCCATTCACTCCTATAATAAATATCGTTTAATGGGCGCCCGATAGGAAAAAAGGGCGCCGGAGAAAACTAACGTTTTAAAAGCGGCGCCCGGAGACTTAATGTTTTATTACTGTTTCTCATGATTACACATTATTTAATGATTTATACATTTTTAAATATTATTTTTAAACGAAAAACAGTACAATATTTTTTTCCAAACATTATTTTTAAACGAAAAACAGTACTTTTTATTTTTTTTTTATTTTTTTTTTCCATTATTTTTAAACGAAAAAACCAACAGGGGGGTCTTAGGTTTAGGCACCAACAGGGGGTCTTAGGTTTAGGCACCAAAAGGGGGGTCTTAGGTTTAGGCACCAACAGGGGGGTATTAGGTTTAGGCACCAACAGGGGGTCTTAGGTTTAGGCACCAACAGGGGGGTCTTAGGTTTAGGCACCAACAGGGGGGTCTTAGGTTTAGGCACTAACAGGGGGGTCTTAGGTTTAGGCACCAACAGGGGGGTCTTAGGTTTAGGCACTAATAGGGGGGTCTAGGGGTTAGGGGTAGGTACAGGGAGGGTTACTTAGGCACCAACAGGGGGGGTCTTAGGTTTAGGCATCAACAGGGGGGTCTAGGGGTTAGGGGTAGGTACAGGGAGGGTTACTTAGTAATATTTTTTTTAAACGTTATTATACGTTTCACTATTTAAACGAAAGATTAACGTTTTTACAATTGCCGATTTAATGCACATTATTTAATGATTTATAACGTTAAAAAACATTAATTTTAAACGAAATACAGTACAATACATTTTTAAACGTTATCCATGCTTATCGTTAAAAACCCGGCGCCCTTTTTTCCCAGCGCCCCTTTTTAACGTACGCCTATAGGTGTCCCCAGTATAAGTAGCCATGAGTATAGTTGTTCCCAGAATAGGTAGCCAGGTATATAATGTCCCCAATATAAGGGAAGACGCCGAGAGCCCAGTATAGTGTAGTATGTACTGTAAATTGGGTATGGAAGGTAAGTATAGGTAGGTTATACTCACAAACAAGGGTTACAGTCCAGGTAACCACTATGAAGGCAGGTGAGGAGATTAGACCTGTCCCCACTCAGGATTAAAAAGTCGCTCTCTGTAGATCTGGGAAAAAATAAGAATTCCCCTCCACCAGGGGTGGAAACAACTGAAAAATTAGTACAGAGGCGCCAACAGGGTAAAAACAATATTTCTTTTAAATGGATAAAATGAAGTAGGTAGCGGTGGACTTACCCCTCCAAAACAGACACAAAAATTGCTGTTTTAAGCAAAAATCAGTTTATTTACATACTCCGAACAAGGTGCAACGCGTTTCGTGGGTATATCCCACTTCCTCAGGCAATAAATAGGAGCATATCACCAATGCGGTCCGGTACATAGCCTGGCGCCTCTGCTGTTGCCAGCAGTTGCCAAAAAATACAGATAATCTGACAGCAGCTCCCCCAAAATAGGTACCCCCAGCATAGGTAGCCAGGTCTATAGGTGTCCCCAGTATAAGTAGCCATGAGTATAGTTGTCCCCAGAATAGGTAGCCAGGTATATAATGTCCCCAGAATAGGTAGCCAGGTATATAATGTCCCCAGAATAGGTAGCCAGGTGTATAGATGTCCCCAGAATAGGTGGCCAGGTGTATAGATGTTCCATAGGTAGCCAGGTGTATAGATGCCCACAGAATAGGTAGGCAGGTGTATAGATGTCCCCTGAATAGGTGGCCAGCTGTATAGATGTCCCATAGGTAGTCAGGTCTATAGGTGTCCCACAGGTAGTCAGGTGTATAGATGTCCCCAAAATAGGTAGCCAGGTGTATACATGTCCCCAGAATAAGTAGCCAGGAGTTTGTGTCCCTCAGCAGGAGGGGAGACAGTGTAGATGGGGGGGGGAGCATTGGGCACAGTGGCGGAGAAGGGAAGACATCTCCCCCCTTCCCTCACCTTGGGGCTCCCCCTCCAGAACTAAAATTTGCGATGGCTGGCAGCGGGCGGGACTTACCTTTTCCTCGTTCCGGAGTGAGAGGGAGCTACCCATTGCCGTCAGTCTGGTCTGGTCTAGACCAAAGCAGCGGCACACAGAACTTCCTTGGCACTTGGAGCGATTTAATTAATGCTGTGGCCCCACTGCCAGGTTCCTCAGCTTATTCTGCTATGAACCTCTCCTACTGCTGTTGCTGTCATTGTTTTATTTAATTAATGCCGTAGTCCCACCACCATGTTCCTTAGCCTATCCTGATACCACCAACTCATCCTGCTGCTGTTGTTGCCATAATTATATTTAATTAATGCCATGGTCCCTCCTCCTTCAGGTTCCACAGTCTATTCTGCTAACAACAACTCCTCCCCCTAGCTGTTGTCAGTTGGGGAGCTGCTGAGGTGGGGAGAGGATGTCTCCTGCGGAGCTCCTGAGTTCCCAGTGTTTGGACTGGGGAATTTCTCCTTTTCTACCCGAGACTCTGTCAAGGTGAGCACAGCATAAGTAACAAGGGAACTGGACTCGAACACTGACAATCCAGTGCAGGAGACTTGGGCGCAGCCAGCACCACCATAGACCATAATAGGAATTATGGCTCTAGCAGCACACAGGGAGTAACCTTGGCGCTGTCAGAAGACGGAGCTGAGGTTACCTTTAAAACACTGTAATTCAGCAATAGCTGGAAGCCGAATTACATCATTCCCCACCATCCACGTGGACCTAGAGGGGGAATAGTATTTAACATCGCCAGGAACTTGTGCAGCAACAGGATAAGCCATACCAGCTGTATCCTGCGCCCAAGTCTCCCTGCGGCGATTCCTCTTGTACGCGCTGGACTTATTTTGTGTCTAGGCTCCCCCAGGCTGGAAGGCTCTGTGAGGCATGGCTTGGCCATATATATATTTTTTTTCTTGTTTAAATGATGCATGTATGTATGTACGCATGTAGACATGCACATCAATTGTAGCCATAATTACAACCGGTAATCATAATTGTAACGTAATTTGAGTTTCTATCCATAATTACAATTACAATTGTTATTGGAGTTACAGAAATTACGGCATAGTGGTCCATAATCATAATTGGTAATTTTGATCACCCCTATTCTTTTGTACAAATGTTAAAGAGAAACTCCAGCCTAAACAAACATACTGTCTTTAAGTTACATTAGTTATGTTAATTAAAATAGATAGGTAATATAATCTCTTACCCACACTGTTTTAAAAGAACAGGCAAATGTTTGATTTCATGATGGCAGCCATCTTTTTAGTTGAAAGGAGGTGACAGGAAGCATGAGACACAGTTCCAACTGTCCTGTGTCCTGATCACCTCTCCCAGTTGCTAGGCAACGTGAATAACAACATAGGAAATCCCATCATGCTCTGCACAGCATCAGGAAAAAAAGCCTGGGCTTTTTTTCTTTAAAGGGTGGAGCTTAGATAAAAATGCAGCTAAAAATGATGCTTTGGTAAGAAAAGTTCTGATGCTGTGAAACTGTTAAAGAAACACCAAGCTTTTCAGTTCTTCTGAGTAGATTTTTAGTCCGGAGGTTCACTTTAGGTCCTACTATTCAGTTAACCAGTCTATTTGCCAGCTGAAGGCAATGCTGTCTGCCATTCAGTGGTTTGTTATGGACCATGTGGGCCTGTGTTGCTTAGAGTTCAAAGTCGTTTGCTTGCAAGCTTTAAATTCACCTTGTTATATCAGGCTGCAGAGAAGATGACCATGTAAAAAGGTTTGGGGAATGGTTATGTCTCTTTTTTTTTGTATTTTTTTAAATATTAAAGGGGGACTATGGCAAAAATTGTAAAATTTTCCTATGTTGCTGTCACTTACACTAGGTAGTAAAAATCTGACAGAAGCGACAGGTATAAGACTAGTCCATATCTTCATAGGGGATTCTCAGCAAAGCTTTAATTCTTTATAAAGATATTCCCTAAAAAGGATTTAAACAATGATGCTGGCCAGCTTCCCTGCTCACTACACAGTTTTTTGGCAATTGGACAGAGCAACTGCCATTCACTAAGTGCTTTTGAAAATAAATAAATCACTGAGAATCCCCCCATGAAGAGATGGACCAATCCAAAACCTGTCGCTTCTGTCAGATTTCTACTATCTACTGTAAGTGGCAGCAACATAGGAGAAAAGTAATTTTTGGCTCATTTTAATCTGGAAAAACACACTCCTTATTTGATTATGCTTGCACATGTTTTACATTTTACAATTTTTTGCCATAGTGCCCCTTTAAATGAAAACAAATGTACATAACAATAGGCAAATTAGACTAAGTCAATCAGTGTGAACATTTTTGTTGGATGAACCAAAAGACTTCTGGGAAGAAAAAGCACAGGGACCCCAAGAGCCCCACATAGTGTAGTATTTCAATAACATATTGTGATTACCAATCACTTCATTAGGTGGAATATTAACTTCCTCCTAAAGTCCTTCTAAAAATGCCACATACCTCAAAGGACCTTTAGCAACACATTACCTGAAGGTTTTAGATATGACCACAGCAGGGGAATACCACTTGCCCCTGTTCCCATACCAAGATTGCAAATTTCCAGTTTCTGGCCATATATCATGTGCAGCGATCCTCCAACACCCAAAGCTGAGACACCAAAGTGCGTGTCTCCATCCCTCCCACCCAAACCTTAATAGCAATCAGTGTGACAGTGTTACACACTGATTGCTATTAAAGTAAGAGCCCCCACCACCACCACCACAACTACCACAACCACCACAACCACCACAACCACACACACACCTTAAAATCTAGTTATCTGGTTTTCAGTCACTGTCATGTATCCCCTTTTCTTATTTCTCTCTGCTTTCTATGGAAATAGAGGCTAGCGTTGTACGGTAGAGATCTCATGGTTAAGTAAATTAAAACATTAAAAAAAAAAAAAAACTGGCTACATAGTGTACTCACCACATTTGACACAGGAGAGCATGATTCGAGTTCTGGCTGGAGGCTGGAGCCAGCTATGTATTCAGTAAGGAGTCTTTAAAGTCCTTGAACACGACTCTCTAATCCTCCAGGGTGCCTACTGAGTGTGCCCACAGTGGCTGAAATTCTCAAATGCTTTGAATCTGACAGGAGAAAAATGCTGTACCAATGTCAAAATTATTATTTAGATTATTATTATGGATAATGACAGCCATTGCTTGTTGAGATGTCAGAGTGTCAAGTCACCTAATAAGAAAGTGGGAAACTCAATGAACAAACATTTATTTGAAACTAACCACTTCAGCCTACAGGTGTTTTCACCTCAATAATGGAAGCAATTTCCCCCTGTCAGTACTCCTCCCATTCATTCGCCACTAACTTTGTCACTACTTATCACTAGAGATGTAGCGAATGGTTCGCCGGCGAACGGTTTCAGGCGAACTTCAGGTGGTTCACGTTTGCCTGCGAAGGCAAACTTTTGCGGAAGTTCGATTCACCCCATAATGCACTATGAGGGTCAACTTTGACCCTCTGCATCACAGTCAGCAGGCACATTGTAGCCAATCAGGCTACACTCAGCCCTGGAGCCCCACCCCCTCTTATATAAGGCAGGCTCGCCAGCCATTACACTCACTCGTCTGCCTGCTATTAGACAGACTAGGGCGAGCAGCTGCAGAATTGTTCTCCTAGGGAAAGATTAGTTAGGCTCTTAGCTTCTTAGCTTGCTCCTGGCTGATTATTATTGCTGTAATAGCACCCCTCAACAGCTCTTTTCAGAGCTAATCCTGTTCTTTGAATTTTTTCTGTGTGTCAAACTGACACTTTTGTTGCATACACAGCCTTGCTAATTCATACTGTGTGTGCCACTGCCAGCAGCCCAGCACATTCAGTGACTACCTGTGTGTGTGACAGGGAGCTGCACATTGTACTACCCAGTACTGCATATACCTACTAGTACCTGTTGTGTTTACTTAACCCACCTCATCACTGCATATACCTACCTTTGTGTTGAGTGAACCCACCTCACTGCATCTAACTACCTTTTGTGTTGAGTGAACCCAGCTCACTGCATATAATTACCTTTACTATTGAGTGAACCCACCTCACTGCATATAACTACCTTTACTGTTCAGTGAACTCACCTCACTGTATCTAACTACCTTTTGTGTTGAGTGAACCCACCTCACTGCATCTAACTACCTTTTGTGTTGAGTGAACCCAGCTCACTGTATAAAACTACCTTTACTGTTCAGTGAACCCGCCTCACTGCATATAACTACCTTTACTGTTCAGTGAACCCACCTCACTGCATCTAAATACCTTTTGTGTTGAGTGAACTCACCTCACTGCATATAACTACCTTTACTGTTGAGTGAACACAGCTCACTGCATATAACTACCTTTACTGTTCAGTGAACCCACCTCACTGCATCTAACTACCTTTACTGTTTAGTGAACCCACCTCACTGCATCTAACTACCATTTGTGTTGAGTGAACCCACCTCACTGCATATAACTACCTTTACTGTTCATTGAACCCACCTCACTGCATCTAACTACCTTTTGTGTTGAGTGAACTTACCTCACTGCATCTAACTACCTTTACTGTTCAGTGAACCCAGCTCACTGCATATAACTACCTTTACTGTTCAGTGGACCCACCTCACTGCATATAACTACCTTTCCTGTTCAGTGAACTCACCTCACTGCATATAACTACCCTTTGTGTTGAGTGAACCCACCTCACTGCATATAACTACCTTTACTATTCAGTGAACCCACCTCACTGCATCTAACTACCTTTACAGTTCAGTGAACCCACCTCACTGCATCTAACTATCTTTACTGTTCAGTGAACCCACCTCACTGCATATAACTACATTTTGTGTTGAGTGATCTCCCCTCACTGCCTCTAACTACCTTTTGTGTTGAGTGAACCCACCTCACTGCATCTAACTACCTTTTGTGTTGAGTGAACCCAGCTCACTGCATATAGCTACCTTTACTGTTCAGTGAACCCACCTCACTGCATATAACTACCTTTATTGTTCAGTGAACCCACCTCACTGCATCTAACTACCTTTTGTGTTGAGTGAACTCACCTCACTGCATCTAACTACCTTTACTGTTGAGTGAACCCAGCTCACTGCATATAACTACCTTTACTGTTCAGTGAACCCACCTCACTGCATCTAACTACCTTTTGTGTTGAGTGAACTCACTTCACTACATATAACTACCTTTACTGTTGAGTGAACCCAGCTCACTGCATATAACTACCTTTACTGTTCAGTGAACCCACCTCACTGCATCTAACTACCTTTACAGTTCAGTGAACCCACCTCACTGCATCTAACTATCTTTACTGTTCAGTGAACCCACCTCACTGCATATAACTACATTTTGTGTTGAGTGATCTCACCTCACTGCATCTAACTACCTTTTGTGTTGAGTGAACCCACCTCACTGCATCTAACTACCTTTTGTGTTGAGTGAACCCAGCTCACTGCATATAGCTACCTTTACTGTTCAGTGAACCCACCTCACTGCATATAACTACCTTTATTGTTCAGTGAACCCACCTCACTGCATCTAACTACCTTTTGTGTTGAGTGAACTCACCTCACTAGTGATGCTCAAATACCCCTTTTTAAAATTCGAGTTTGGTCGAATTCGAATAGTAAATTATTCGAGGTCAGTCGAATATTCGAGTCGAATAATTTTTACTATTCGATTCGACCTCGGACTTCGAGCTCACTATTCGAGTCGGTATTCGAGCTCACTATTCGAGCTGACTATTCGAATTGGCCTTAAATAGCTTCCAACACTTGTTTTGAGGGTGAATGATGCAAGAAACATCTTTTTTTCCAAGTAACAACAGCAAGTGATTATGTGGGGATGTTCCTTTAAAAAAAAATGTGGAAAGAGAAGTTGTGTCCTAAATTTTGTTCAGTAGTGTTACTGTATATACTTGTTCTTCTTCTTCTTTATCTTTCTTCTTCTTCTTCTAGATCTTCTTCTTCTATATCTTTTTCTTCTTCTTCTATATTGTCTTCTTCATCATCTTCTTCTTCTTCATCTTCTTCATCTTCTTCTTCATCTTCATCTTCTTCTTCTTCTTCATCTTCATCTTCTTCATCTTCTTCTTCTTCATCTTCTTCTTCTTCATCTTCATCTTCTTCTTCTTCTTCTTCTTCTTCTTCTTCATCTTCTTCTTCTTCTTCATCTTCTTCATCTTCTTCTTCTTCATCTTCTTCTTCTTCATCTTCATCTTCTTCTTCTTCTTCTTCTTCTTCATCTTCTTCTTCTTCTTCTTCTTCTTCTTCATCTTCTTCTTCTTCTTCTTCTTCTTCATCTTCTTCTTCATCTTCTTCTTCATCTTCTTCTTCTTCATCTTCTTCTTCTTCATCTTCTTCTTCTTCATCTTCTTCTTCTTCATCTTCTTCTTCTTCTTCTTCTTCTTCTTCTTCTTCTTCTTCTTCTTCTTCTTCTTCTTCTTCTTCTTCTTCTTCTTCTTCTTCTTCTTCTTCTTCTTCTTCTTCTTCTTCTTCTTCTTCTTCTTCATCTTCTTCATCTTCTTCTTCTTCTTTTTCATCTTCTTCTTCATCATCTTCTTCATCTTCTTCTTCATCTTCTTCTTCATCTTCATCTTCTCCTTCTCCTTCTTTTTCAATATCGTCTTCTTCTTCTTCACGTATTTCTCTTTTCAATTTTTTTTTTAAAGAAATGCAGCTATTTTTGAGCGTAACAAATAGCTGGTGGGCGCACGCATGTTGGAAGCGCCATTGTATGTGCTCCCTGGCAGTGGAAACACAAAGACAGCAGGAGGTAAATTCAGCAGCAGGAGGAGGAGGATGAGTGTGTGGCAGCAGGCAGTCAATGAGGCAGGCAGCTCGCCGTGACATAATAGCCCTGGTACCTAGCGGTGATACCAGGGCTGTAAATAAACACAACAGGAGGTCCCAGACAGCGGTCGTGCAGCCCACATTGTGTCCAATACACAACTGGGACAACACAGTTTTCAACCCGGGCACCTCAGAAAAATTAAACCTTTTTTTTTTTTTTAATGGTTTGTTTGGTTTTGGTTTTGCAACCAATATAGCTATTGTTTGACGTAATAGCTGGTGGCAGAGTGGCAGCAGAAGGTAATTCTGTGTACCCTGGCAGTGGGAAACACAGACAGACAGCAGCAGCAGGAGGAGGAATGGAGGAGTAGGCGAGCAGCTATTGTTTGACGTAATAGCTGGTGGCAGAGTGGCAGCAGAAGGTAAATCATCTGTGTACCCTGGCAGTGGGAAACACAGACAGACAGCAGCAGCAGCAGCAGCAGGAGGAGGTATGGAGGAGCAGTGTGAGTGTGGCAGCAGGTAGGCAGCGTGACATAATAGCCCTGGTACCTAGCGGTGATACCAGGGCTGTAAATAAACACAACAGGAGGTCCCAGACAGCGGTCGTGCAGCCCACATTGTGTCCAATACACAACTGGGACAACACAGTTTTCAACCCGGGCACCTCAGAAAAATTAAACCTTTTTTTTTTTTTAATGGTTTGTTTGGTTTTGGTTTTGCAACCAATATAGCTATTGTTTGACGTAATAGCTGGTGGCAGAGTGGCAGCAGAAGGTAATTCTGTGTACCCTGGCAGTGGGAAACACAGACAGACAGCAGCAGCAGGAGGAGGAATGGAGGAGTAGGCGAGCAGCTATTGTTTGACGTAATAGCTGGTAGCAGAGTGGCAGCAGAAGGTAAATCATCTGTGTACCCTGGCAGTGGGAAACACAGACAGACAGCAGCAGCAGCAGCAGGAGGAGGTATGGAGGAGCAGTGTGAGTGTGGCAGCAGGTAGGCAGCGTGACATAATAGCCCTGGTACCTAGCGGTGATACCAGGGCTGTAAATAAACACAACAGGAGGTCCCAGACAGCGGTCGTGCAGCCCACATTGTGTCCAATACACAACTGGGACAACACAGTTTTCAACCCGGGCACCTCAGAAAAATTAAACCTTTTTTTTTTTTTTATGGTTTTTTGGTTTTTGGTTTTGCAACCAATATAGCTATTGTTTGACGTAATAGCTGGTGGCAGAGTGGCAGCAGAAGAAGGTAATTCTGTGTACCCTGGCAGTGGGAAACACAGACAGACAGCAGAAGGGCAGTACACAGCAGCCCACTGTAGGTGTAAAATGTGTGGCTGCAGGCGACGTAATAGTCAAAGTGAACCAGGCTGGCTTAGTGAGCAGGAGCCAGGAGGTGGTAAAGGGTGGTAAGGCACATTAACGATGGTTCCGGCAGCCAGTTCATGTCCCCCTCTCGCCGACAACAGGGGCCAGGAACTCGCCTTCCACCCACGCCTGGTTCATCTTGAGAAACGTCAGTCTGTCCACAGACTTGTGAGACAGACGTGAGCGTTTCTCGGTGACCACGCCACCAGCTGCACTGAAGCAGCGCTCGGACAGCACGCTGGAAGGGGGGCAGGACAGCACTTCCAGGGCGTACTGCGCCAGCTCGCTCCAGATCTCCATGCGCTTGACCCAATACTCCATGGGATCAACAGGGGCATCGCTGTCAAGCCCGCTGTACGACCCCATGTAGTCAGCCACCATGCGGGTCAGGCGCTGGCTGTGACCGGAGGAGGATGCTGCTGCATGCATCTCCTCTCTAGTCACTGCTGCCGGAGCCTCTACAGTCCTGTAGAGCTCGTGGCTAAGAGACAGCAGGTCTGTGGGGCGCTTGCTGCTGCTGGATGCAGGCACCTGCTGCTGCCTCTGTGCTGGCTGCTGGACAGTGGGGGTGGAAGGCTGGGGGAAGGCTTCCTCCAAGCGCTCAACAAGGGCCTGCTGCAAGCTCCTTATTTGTTGCGCTGGGTCTCCTCCTGCAGGCGGCAGGAACTGGCTCAACTTCCCCTTGAGGCGTGGGTCCAACATCATGCTGATCCAGATGTCCTCCCTCTGCTTCATCTGGATCACCCTGGGGTCCCTGCGCAGGCACGTCAGCATGTGCGCTGCCATTGGGAAGAGGCGGGCCACGTCTGCTGGCACATCGACGTCAGTGCTGTCCTCATCCTCCTCCTCTGCCGCCTCATCCTCTCTCCACCCCCGCACCAACTCAGCTGCGCTGTGCTGATCCCCCTCATCAGCAGCCAGGTCAGGGACCTCCACCAAGTCCTCCTCCTCCTCCCCCTCAGAGGTGGACTGCGCAGCTGGTTGCCGCTCCTGCTGGTCCAAGCAAAGCATCGAGGGCCCTGTTCAGCAGAGAAACCAGGGGCACCCACTCGCAGACCATAGCATGGTCCCTGCTCACCATGTTTGTGGCCTGCAGGAAGGGAGCCAGCACAAAGCACACCTGCTGCATGTGCCTCCAGTCATCATCGGGGACGATGGACGGGATGTTGCTGGTCTTGTCCCTTCTCTGAGCTGCGGAAACAGTGGCCAGGGCAAGGTACTGTTTGACAGCGTGCCTCTGTTCAACCAGACGCTCCAACATCGCCAGGGTGGAGTTCCAGCGAGTCGGAACGTCAAGGATCAGCCGATGGCGTGGCAGATCCAGCTCCTTTTGCACGTCTTCCAGGCTCGCACAGGCTGCAGCCGAGCGCCGGAAGTGACGCACAACATTCCTTGCCGTTTCCAGCAGTTCGCCCATCCCCTGGTAGGTGCGCAGGAACTTCTGCACCACCAGGTTCAGCACGTGGGCAAGACAGGGGATGTGGGTCAGGTTTCCCCTGTCTATTGCGGCAACCAGATTGGCCCCATTGTCGGCCACCACCTCTCCGACTCTGAGGCCTCTGGGGGTCAGCCAAATCCTCTCCTGCTCCTGGAGTTTGGCCAACACATGGGTTGCCGTCAGCTTGGTCTTCCCAAGGCTGACCAAGTGCAGCAGCGCTTGGCAGTGGCGGGCCTTCACGCTGCTGCTGAGGCGGGGGGTTTGGCCAGGTGTGCCGGAGGATGGCAGAGGATCGGAGGAACCTGCTGCAGTTCCCCTGACCCTGCGGGGTGGCACCACCCACTGTGTTGCTGCTGCTGCTGTGCCCGCTGCTGCTCTCCCATCCTCACCCCCTTCCACCAAGCTGACCCAGTGGACAGTGAAGGACAGGTAGCGGCCTGTCCCGAAGCGGCTGCTCCAGGAGTCCATGGTGACGTGGACCCTTTCACCAACCGCGTGCTCCAGCCCTCGCTCCACATTGGCCATCACAAAGCGGTGCAGTGCAGGAATGGCCTTGCGGGCAAAGAAGTGTCTGCTGGGGAGCTGCCAGTCTGGGGCTGCGCAAGCAAGCAGCGCACGAATGTCGCTCCCCTCCTGCACGAGCGTGTACGGCAGGAGTTGGGAGCACATGGCCCGTGCCAGCAAGCCGTTCAGCTGCCGCACGCGACGGCTGCTGGGAGGCAGAGCCCTAACCACCCCCTGGAAGGACTCGCTCAAAAGGCTCTGGCGTGGCCTTTTGCTGACACGGGAATCAGCAGACACAGCAGAGGAGGCCACTGAGGACTGGCTGCCAGAACAGGCCTCAGTGTCGGCGGCAGGAGTTGCAGAGGGGGGAGGAGCAGTGCGTTTCCGCACTCCTGCTGGTGCTGCTGGAGGAGCAGGAGGGCGGGTGGCTGCTGTTGCTGCTGCTGCTGCTGAAGGCTGTGCAGTGATGGGTGTGGTGCCACTGCCAGCACCAGATGCCTTCAGCCTCTGGAACTCCTCATGCTGGTGGAAATGTTTAGCCGCAAGGTGGTTGATGAGCGAGCTGGTGCAGAACTTTAAGGGGTCTGCACCTCTGCTCAACTTCCGCTGACAGTGGTTGCAAGTGGCGTACTTGCTGTACACAGTGGGCATGGTGAAATATCGCCAGATTGGTGACTTAAACATCCCCCTACGGCATGGAAGCGCTGCTGCCTGTCTCCCTGTGGTGGTTGGGGGGGGGGCTTGGGGGGCTTGGGTGCGGCTGGTGGTGGTACTGGCAGATGCTGCTGCTGCTGAGCCTGAGACACCAGCAGGCTGTGGGACCTGCCTACTGCTGCTGCCAATGCTTGCAATGATGCGCCTCCTTGCAAGGCCCACAAGAGCATCCTCCTCCTCCTCCTCAGAGCTGCTGAGGACGACATCCCCTGGAGGTGGTGGCACCCAGTCTCTGTCTGTCACCGGGTCATCATCATCCTCCCCCTCCTGAAACATGTCCTGCTGGGATGAGGACCCCCAAACTCCTCTCCTGATGCATGGATGGGCTGCTTGACTGTCGCCACAGTCTTGCTGTCCAATCCCTCATCCCCCAAAGTGCCCATCAGCATCTCCTCCTCAAAATCGCCAACAACAGCAGACAATTGACTCATGATGCCTGGGGTCAAAAGACTGCTGAATGACAGGTCGCCAACTGACGGTGAACTGGCCTCCTCCCCAGGCCCTGCTGGGCGGCTGCTGCGAACAGGGGTGGTGGTGGTGGTGAGGGTGGAGGCCTCGGATGCAGAGCTGATGGCGGGCTGCTCATCCTCCGTCATGAGTTGCACCACAGTGTCTGCATCCTTTTCCTCAATGGGACGTTTCCGACCCGGCTGGAGGAAAATGGGAGCAGGTGCTACACGCTGCTGCTGCTGTGTCTCTGCAGCGTGAGTTGCAGATGCTCCTGCTGGGCGGCGCCCAAGGCGTCCACGGCCAGTGGCTATGGGAGGAATGTCAGCCACTGACGCTGCTGCTGCTGCTGCGGAACTGTGCATGGTGGCGCGCCCGCGGCCGCGGCTTGCCACGATGCTGCTCCCTCTCCTCCTGATTCCCTTGCTGCCCTTCCCCTTGCCCAAACCGCGCTGGCTGCCACTTCCAGACATCTTAAATGTTTTGGGCGTATAGACAAAAGTTTTGTAAAAGGGCGGGTGAAAAGTGGGGTACTTTAATGGAGTGGGTTGGTTGGTGAGGTGACTGAGTGAGTGTCCCCTAGTACAGTAAGTAAGTAGTAACAGTCAGGAAGTACAACTAGCAGTTACAATAATCAGTAGTAATCACAAGTAAATTTAGTGTGTGTACACTCAGACAGTGAGTGCACGCACGCAGGAGCTAGTAGCCTATGAACACAGTGACTGAGTGTCCTAGACTCCTAGTACAGTAAGAGTAAGTAGTAACAGTAAGTAGAACTAACTAATTACAATAATCAATCAGCGATCAGAAGGAAATGGAGTGTGGGTGTGTGTACACTCAGACAGTGAGTGCACGCACGCAGGAGCTAGTAGCCTATGAACACAGTGACTGAGTGTCCTAGACTCCTAGTACAGTAAGAGTAAGTAGTAACAGTAAGTAGAACTAACTAATTACAATAATCAATCAGCGATCAGAAGGAAATGGAGTGTGGGTGTGTGTACACTCAGACAGTGAGTGCACGCACGCAGGAGCTAGTAGCCTATGAACACAGTGACTGAGTGTCCTAGACTCCTAGTACAGTAAGAGTAAGTAGTAACAGTAAGTAGAACTAACTAATTACAATAATCAATCAGCGATCAGAAGGAAATGGAGTGTGGGTGTGTGTACACTCAGACAGTGAGTGCACGCACGCAGGAGCTAGTAGCCTATGAACACAGTGACTGAGTGTCCTAGACTCCTAGTACAGTAAGAGTAAGTAGTAACAGTAAGTAGAACTAACTAATTACAATAATCAATCAGCGATCAGAAGGAAATGGAGTGTGGGTGTGTGTACACTCAGACAGTGAGTGCACGCACGCAGGAGCTAGTAGCCTATGAACACAGTGACTGAGTGTCCTAGACTCCTAGTACAGTAAGAGTAAGTAGTAACAGTAAGTAGAACTAACTAATTACAATAATCAATCAGCGATCAGAAGGAAATGGAGTGTGGGTGTGTGTACACTCAGACAGTGAGTGCACGCACGCAGGAGCTAGTAGCCTATGAACACAGTGACTGAGTGTCCTAGACTCCTAGTACAGTAAGAGTAAGTAGTAACAGTAAGTAGAACTAACTAATTACAATAATCAATCAGCGATCAGAAGGAAATGGAGTGTGGGTGTGTGTACACTCAGACAGTGAGTGCACGCACGCAGGAGCTAGTAGCCTATGAACACAGTGACTGAGTGTCCTAGACTCCTAGTACAGTAAAAGTAAGTAGTAACAGTAAGTAGAACTAACTAATTACGATAATCAATCAGCGATCAGAAGGAAATGGAGTGTGGGTGTGTGTACACTCAGACAGTGAGTGCACGCACGCAGGAGCTAGTAGCCTATGAACACAGTGACTGAGTGTCCTAGACTCCTAGTACAGTAAGAGTAAGTAGTAACAGTAAGTAGAACTAACTAATTACAATAATCAATCAGCAATCAGAAGGAAATGGAGTGTGGGTGTGTGTACACTCAGACAGTGAGTGCACGCACGCAGGAGCTAGTAGCCTATGAACACAGTGACTGAGTGTCCTAGACTCCTATTACAGTAAGAGTAAGTAGTAACAGTAAGTAGAACTAACTAATTACAATAATCAATCAGCGATCAGAAGGAAATGGAGTGTGGGTGTGTGTACACTCAGACAGTGAGTGCACGCACGCACGCAGGAGCTAGTAGCCTATGAACACAGTGACTGAGTGTCCTAGACTCCTAGTACAGTAAAAGTAAGTAGTAACAGTAAGTAGAACTAACTAATTACGATAATCAATCAGCGATCAGAAGGAAATAGAGTGTGTGTTGTGTGTGTACACTCAGACAGTGAGTGCAGTGCGCACACGCAGGAGCTAGTAGCCTATATGAACAGTGACAGTGAGTGTCCCTACGGGTACAGTAAGAGTAAGTAGTAAGTAAGTACAACTAACTAACAATAATCTATCAGTAATCAGAAGGAAATAGACTGTGTGTACACACAGACAGTGAGTGAGTGCACACACGCAGGAGCTAGCTAGTAGCCTATAAACAGTGACAGTCAGTGAGTGTCCTACTCCTAGTACAGTATAACTACAATACTATTAGTAAAGGACAGCAGAAATACTGGTATAGATGAGAGAAATAAACAGAGGACAGCTGCCCACAGAGGCAAGGCCCCCCTGAGGCCTAAACCTGTAAGCTTGCAGCAGCTGCCTGTCTCTAATGTAACACACAAGCTACTAACTAAAATACAATGTCTAGCTAACTAACAACAATATAGGTGTATATGGCAGGTGTAGGTGAGCAAAAACGCTAGGTAAATGACCACAATAGAGCTCTTGCTAAGCCAAAGCACAAAGGAGCAACTCTCTCTCTGTACAAGTCTCAGGCAAGCATGGAGAAACGGAACATGGCGGCCGCTATTTATAGGGTAGGGGCTGGCCATGGTCCCCCTCTGTGATTGGCTGCCGTCAGAGGGCCTGGGAGCCCTCTGATTGGCTCTAAGGACATCAATCTGGGCTATGACGCTATTCGAGCTCGGTACCGAGCTCGAATAGCGCCGGGTTGCTCGAATAGCTCGAATAGTGGATGGGCTATTCGAGTGTACTCGGATAGCCCATTCGAATAGCTCCAGCTATTCGGAGCTCGAATACCGAGCTCGAATAGCTGAAAAAGAGCTCGAATATTCGAGCTACTCGAATATTCGAGCTCTGCTGAGCACCACTGCACCTCACTGCATCTAACTACCTTTACTGTTGAGTGAACCCAGCTCACTGCATATAACTACCTTTACTGTTCAGTGAACCCACCTCACTGCATCTAACTACCTTTACTGTTTAGTGAACCCACCTCACTGCATCTAACTACCATTTGTATTGAGTGAACCCACCTCACTGCATCTAACTACCTTTACTGTTCAGTGAACCCACCTCACTGCATCTAACTACCTTTGCTGTTCAGTGAACCCACCTCACTGCATCTAACTACCTTTTGTGTTGAGTGAACTTACCTCACTGCATATAACTACCCTTTGTGTTGAGTGAACCCACCTCACTGCATCTAACTACCTTTACTGTTCAGTGAACCCACCTCACTGCATCTAACTACCTTTACTGTTCAGTGAACCCACCTCACTGCATATACCTAGCATCCTCCCGAGATGGACAAAATGGACAAAGCAGGTAGAGGAAGAGGTAGAGGCAGACCCAGAGGAAGGCCACCTGGCAGGTCTGTGCGTGATGTGATTTTGTGCAGCCCTGGCCCAAAGTACAGTGCTCAGAAGAAGGCACATCCCATCACTTCCCAAGATTGTCAGGACGTGGTTGACTATTTAGCAACACAGAACACCTCATCTCCTGCAGCCACCAGCACTAGTACAAGCACCACATCCACTGCATTTGACACTTCGCAGGCGTTATTTGGTGGTGAAATCATTGATTCACAGCCACTACTACAACAACAAGATGAAGGCGCAGGTACACCACCTCATACGTCTGAGTTAGGTGGCGATAGTATGGGCGTAACGTGTGAGGAGGAGGATGATGAACCACCTGATGTTGGTGCAGTTGTGGAGGTGTCTGAGGAAAGCGAAGCTGGGCAGGAGGATTATGATGATGATTATATGGATGCGACGTATGTTCCCAATAGAGGAGATGACCAGGGGGACAGTTCAGAGGGTGAGTCAGAGAGGAGTAGGAGGAGACGAGTCCATGATAGAAGCAGAGGGAGCTCGTCCTCAGAAACAGCTGGGGGCAGTGTCCGGCGCCATGTATCGCCAGCTATGGATAGCCAGCCAACAGCCCTTCAACGTCAGCTGCTGATGCCACCGTAGCACCATCACCCCAGGGGGGCTCAGCGGTTTGGAAATTTTTTAACACGTGTGTATCAGATCGGAGCAAAGCCATCTGTTGTCTCTGCCAGCAAAAATTGAGCCGTGGAAAGGCCAACTCTCACGTAGGGACAAGTGCCTTACGAAGGCACCTGGAGAAAAGGCACAAACAGCTATGGCAAGAACATCTGAGGAAAAGCAGCACCCAAAAGACAAGCCACCCTCCTTCTCCTCTTCCTACTTCAGGTGCGTCATCTTCTTCAGCCTCTTTCTCCCTTGCACCTTCACAGCCACCCTCCTCCACACCGACTCTGCCCTTGAGCGGTTCCTTCTCCTCTGCCCAAAGCAGTAGCCAGGTATCCGTGAAGAAAGTATTTGAGTGTAATAAGCAAATTTTTGCCAGTCACCCTCTTGCCCGGCGTCTCGCCAGCTATTACCATACAAGCTGGTGGAGTCAGAGGCTTTCCGTAAATTTGTGGCCATTGGGACACTGCAGTGGAAGATACCAGGCCGAAATTATTTTTCACAAAAGGCCATACCCAAACTGTACCGTGCAGTTGAGAGGCAAGTGGTGTCATCTATTGCGAAGAGCGTTGGGTCAAGGGTCCACCTGACCACAGATGCCTGGTCTGCCAAGCATGGGCAGGGCTGCTACATTACGTACACAGCCCATTGGGTCAACCTGGTGACCGATGGAAGCAAGCAGGGAGTACGTGGCTGCGCAGCGGACCAACTTGTGACACCTCCACGGCTTGCAGGCAGGCCTCCTGCCACCTCCTCTCCGCCTGCTACATCCTCTTCACTGTCGTCATCCTCCTCCTCCTCCTTGGCTGGTGCCGCAATCTCCTCTCCAGCTACTCAGCCCCCGCACCCCAGGGCCTATGCTGCATGCCAGGTACGACAGTGTTACACCATCTTAGACATGTCTTGCCTCAAAGTGGAGAGTCACACTGGAGCAGCTCTCCTGGCTTCTCTTAACAAACAGGTGGAGCAATGGCTGACCCCGCACCAGCTGGAGATCGGCAACATGGTGTGTGACAATGGCAGAAATCTCATTTCCGCGTTGAATTTGGGAAAGCTGACACATGTACCCTGCATGACACATGTGCTGAATCTGGTCATGCAAAGATTTGTGTCAAAGTACCCAGGCTTAGAGGACGTCCTGAAGCAGGCGAGGAAGTTGTGTGGGCATTTCAGGCGGTCTTACACGGTCATGGCACGCTTTGTGGACATTCAGCGGAGAAACAACTTGCCGGTGAGACGCTTGATATGCAATAGCCCAAGTCGCTGGAATTCCACCCTGCTCATGTTCTCTCGCCTGCTAGACCAGGAGAAAGCCGTCACCCAGTACCTGTACAATTACAGTAGAAGGACACAATCTGGGAAGATGGGGATGTTGTGGCCCAACAACTGGACACTGATGCGAAATGCATGCAGGATCATGCAGCCCTTTGAGGAGGTGACCAAACTGGTGAGTTGCGCTGAAGGCACCATCAGCGACTTGATCCCCTACGCTTACTTCCTGGAGCGTGCCGTGCGTAGAGTGGTGGTGGATAAAGCTGTGGAGGAGCATAAACGAGAACAGTTATGGCAGGAGGAGTCGTGGGAGCAATATTCATCCGAACCAGATGTTTCCTCAACACCTGCGGCAGCACAGAGGGGGGAGGAGGAGGAAGAAGAGGAGTCGTGTGGGGAAGGAGAGGAGTCAGACTCGGATGATGATGATGAGGAAGGTGTTTCTGTGGAGGAGGAAGATGCGGCGGAAGAAGAACCGCAGCAGCCGTCACAGGGGGCTTCTGCTGCTCCACATTCCCGTGGTATTGTTCGTGGGTGGGGGGAGGAAGAGGACTTGCATGAAGTCACTCAGGAAGGGCAAGAGGAGATGGAGAGTATCTCTGCATCCAGCTTTGTGCAAATGGCCTCTTTCATGTTGTCCAGCCTGTTGAGGGACCCCCATAACAAAAAACTCAAGGGGAATGACCTGTACTGGGTGGCCACGCTACTAGACCCTCGGTACAGGCACAAAGTGGCGGACCTGTTAACAACTCAACAGAAGGCGGAAAGGATGCAGCACTTGCAGAACAAGCTGGCAATGATGCTTTACAATGCGTTTAAGGGTGATGTGACAGCACAACGCAATCAAGGTACCACTGGCAGTAATCCTCCTCCTCCCAAGTCCACGCAGGCAAGGACAGGACACTCCAGCGATCTCAGGGTGATGTCGGACATGCGGACATTCTTTAGTCCAACGCCTCACCATAGCCTTTCCGGATCCACCCTCCACCAACGCCTGGACCGGCAGGTAGCCGACTACCTGGCCTTAAGTGTGGATGTAGACACTGCGAGCAGCAACGATGAACCCTTGAACTACTGGTTGCGCAGGCTTGAGCTGTGGCCAGAGCTGTCCCAATTTGCCATACAACTTCTCTCTTTCCCTGCCACAAGCATCCTGTCAGAATGGACCTTCAGTGCAGTTGGAGGCATTGTCACTGAGAAGAGAAGTCGCCTAAGTCACGACAGTGTTCAGTACCTGACCTTTATCAAAATGAATGAGGCATGGATCCCGGAGGGCTACTGCACGACCGAAGACTAAGTCAGTCCCCACACACAGCATCTCTGCTTGCAGGCCGCTTAACTGCCTTCTCCGCCACCACCAACAGGGTCCAGGACTCTAGACGGATTCCTGAATTTTTAAGGCCGCTGCTAGCAGCGGCCGCTATACTAATTTTTCAGGTGCGTGTACATGCCTGCCTAATTTTTCTGGCTGCACTGCGGGCGGCTGCAACAAAAAAACAAAAGGCATGTACATGTGCCCATCCACCTTCGTGATCATTACCTTGCCGCGGTGAAGGGGCTTGCGTATCACAATGAAGCAATGACTGCCGGCTCCATGAGTGTCTCGGGTGGGTGTGGCGCACAAAAGATAATAAGGTCGTTGCTTCATTGTGGTCAGACCAAATTTGATCAGCTGGACAGTCACTGTTGTTCTTTCTATCATCGAGCTACCACAGCCCGACGACCATATGGCCTGGAAAACCGCCACGGCCTGCACTCTGGCCATGTTGCGCACCAGTCCAGCATGGCTGTCACTACGCAAACAGCTGTTTGCGGTGCGTTACACAGGGAGTTTGGTGTGTCAGTGTGAAGCAGTACTCTAAACTCCCTATATTGATGTATGCACATGCAAGATGTTTGAAAGCACTTTAGGCCTGCAATTTAGCATTCAATGTGATTTCTGCTCTTAAAACGTTGCTTTGCGTGAAATCCAGATTTTTCCCCGGGACTTTAGGCGTGTATCCCACTCCCCCATGCCCCCCTCCAGGTGTTAGACCCCTTGAAACATGTTTTCCATCACTTTTGTGGCCAGCATAATTTTTTTCTATTTTTCAAAGCTCGCCTCCCTATTGAAGTCTATTGCGGTTCGCAAACCAAACCTTCCTCGGAAGTTTGCGAACGGGGTTCACGTACCGAAAATCGGAGGTTCGCGACATCACTACTTATCACACCTAAAGGATCTATATCTTGTTTTATTTTGTCATTTATCTTGTTTTTTTCGCCACAAAATTAGGATTTTTGTGGGTTATACTTGTTTTCAGTAATTGCTTTTATTTTGTATGCATTTTATAGAGAAAAACAGGAAAAAAAAACACCACACTATTTCTCCAATTCCATCTCCTATAGTTTTAAATAAGCAATGCTACTATAATTAAAACCAACCCATTTTATTTGCCTTTTAGTCCTGGCTATCACAACATTTAAAGTATGTTCCTAGCACAATGTACTGTATATTATTTGGAAATAATGGTGTATTTTTTCTGTTTTGTGGGGGTTTTTTTGTGACCGATAAATATTTGCAAGCCTTAAAGGGGCACTATAGTGAAAATTAGGTTTCTGGCATAACCCTGTCACCTTGTACCTAACTTTAGGAGCTTCAGATGCCAAGCAGTTTATTTTTTTAAAATATGTCCTTGAAAGGTTATACGGAGCAGATGCAGATATCCCCCCTAACGCATCTTGGAGCTAAACAACGTGTTTTCCCCCTCTTCTAAGTCAGGCTGAGTTTAACAGCTGATATATTATCTCTCTCTCTCTCTCTCTCTCTCTCTCTCTCTCTCTCTCTCTCTCTCTCTCTCTCTCGTGTAGAGATGGGCCGAACTGTTCACGGGGGAACGGTTCCCGGGAGCTTCTGGGGTTCGCGATTGCGGAGAACCGTGAACTTTTCCAGAAGTTCGGTTCGCCCCCATAGTGCATCTTAAGGGTCAACTTTCACCCTCTACATCACAGCCAGCAGGCACATTGTAGCCAATCAGGCTACACTCTCTCCTGGAGCCACCCCCCCCCTTATAAAAGGCAGGCAGCGTCAGGCTTTGGACTCGTGTGCCTGCACTAATTAGAGAAGGGAAAGCTGCTGCAGACTCTCATAGGGAAAGCTTAGTTAGGCTCTTGTAGGCTTCTTAGCTTGCTTCTTGCTGATTCCTATTGCTAAAAAAGGCACCCCACAACAGCTTTTTTGAGAGCTAATCTTGTTCTTGTGATCTATTTTTTGTGTGTGTGTGTCACTGACACTTGTGTTGCATAGACGGCCTTGGTAATTCCTACTGTGTGTGCCACTGCCAGGCCCAGCACATTCAGTGACTACCTGTGTGTGTGACAGGTGCACATTACCCATCACTGAATATACCTACTACCTGTTGTTCACTGTGCACCCACCCACCTACATGAGCGCGCGCAGTGTCACTGTGCCTGTCCGGTACCTGTCTGTGTGTGACAGGTGCACATTGTAATACCCATCACTGAATATACCTACTACCTGTTGTTCACTTCAGTGCACCCACCCACCTACGTGAGCGCACGCAGTGTCATTGTGCCTGTCCGGTACCTGTCTGTGTGTGACAGGTGCACATTTCTAATACCCATCACTGCATATACCTGTTGTTCACTTCAGTGCACCCACCCACCTACGTGAGCGCATGCAGTGTCATTGTGCCTGTCCGGTACCTGTCTGTGTGTGACAGGTGCACATTGTAATAACCATCATCGCATATACCTACTACCTGTTGTTCACTTGAGTGCACCTACCCACTCACCTACAGGAGCACATGCAGTGTCACTGTGCCTGTCCGGTACCTGTCTGTGTGTAACATGTGCACATTGTAATACCCATTACTGCATATACCTACTACATGTTGTTCACTTCAGTGCACCCACCTACCTACGTGAGTGTAAACAGTGTCACTGTGCCTGCTCGGTACCTGTGTGTGTGTGACAGATGCACATTTGTAATACCCATCACTGCATATACCTACCTGTTGTGTTCAGTGCACCCACCTACCTACGTGAGTGCATGCAGTGTAATATACCACTCCGTGCATACCTGTTAACTGCACCTGTGGGACTGCACATTGTAATACTCAAGCCAGTGCATACCTTTCACTTCATCCCCCCCAATATGGAGAAAATGGATAAAACAGGTAGAGGCAGAGATAGAGGCAGACCCAGAGGAAGGCCACCGGCAGGTCTGTGCGTGTGCGAGGTCTTGGTGATGTGATTTCGTGCGGCCCTGGACCAAAGTACAGTGCTCAGAAGAAGGCACGTCCCATCAACTCCAAAGATTGTCAGGACGTGGGTTACTATTTAACACAGAACACCTCATCTTCCGCAGCCACCAGCGCTACTCCAAGTACCACATCTGCTACATTTGACAGTTCGCAGGAGTTATTTGGTTAGGATATCACTGATGCACAGCCATTTTTGTTACAAGCAGATGAAGGCGATAAGCAAGTTACACCACCTCATATGTCTGAGTTAGGCGACACTATGGACGTAACGTGTGCGGAGGAGGATGATTAAGTACCTGCTGTTGGCGCAGTTTTGGAGGTGTCTGAGGAAAACGAAGCTGGGCAGGATGATTATGATGATGACGATGATACGGATCCCACGTATGTTCCCAATAGAGGAGATGAACAGGGGGACAGTTCAGAGGGGGAGTCAGAGAGGAGTAGGAGGAGACGAGTTCCTGAAAGAAGCAGGGGGAGCTTGTCGTCAGGAACAGCTGGTGGCAGTGTCCGGTGCCATGTATTGCCACCTAGGTACAGCCAGCCAACAGCCCTTCAACGCCAGCTGCTGGTGCCACCATAGTGCCATCACCCCAGGGGGGCTCAGTGGTTTGGAAATTTTTTAATATGTCTGCCTCAGATCAGAGCAATGCCATCTGTTCTCTCTGCCTCCAAAAATTGAGCCGTGGAAAGGCCAACACCCATGTAGGGGCAAGAGCCTTACGAAGGCACATGGAGAAAAAGCACAAACTGCAATGGGAAGAGCACCTGAGCAAAAGCAGCACACAAAAGAAAACCATCCTCCTTCTACTCTTCCTCCTTCAGGTACAGCATCTTCAGCCACTTTCTTCCTTGCATCTTCACAGCCACCCTCCTCCACTCCGCCTCTTACCTTGAGCAGTTCCTGCTCCTCTGCCCACAGCAGCCAGGTGTCCGTGAAGGAAATCTTTGAGCGGAAGAAGCCAATTTCTGCCATAAAAAACACTGTGTAACTGTGATTGTTTTATTGGTCAGTAATATGTATGGATTTATTAGCCCAGGATTTACATGTGTGTTTTCCACACTCTATATGCATTATTGTTGATTGGCTTTATATCCAGCATGGCTACCCCTTATTGTTTTTAAGTGTTTTTACATATGTTTTTTTGAATAAAGATGTGAGTATATCGATAGACATTGTCTGAGTGGTGCGGTCTTTAGGGAACTTCTGTTTCTTGTTCATTGCCAATTTCTGCCAGTCAACTAGTGTTGGGCGAACACCTAGATGTTCGGGTTCGCGAACGTTCGCCGAACATCGCCGCGATGTTCGGGTGTTCGCGCCGAACTCCGAACATAATGGAAGTCAATGGGGACCCGAACTTTCGTGCTTTGTAAAGCTTCCTTACATGCTACATACCCCAAATTTGCAGGGTATGTGCACCTTGGGAGTGGGTACAAGAGGAAAAAAAATATTTGAAAAAGAGCTTATAGTTTTTGAGAAAATTGATTGTAAAGTTTCAAAGGAAAAACTGTCTTTTAAATGCGGAAAATGTCATGTTTCTTTGCACAGGTAACATGCTTTTTGTCGCCATGCAGACATAAATGTAATACAGAGAAGAGGTTCCAGGAAAAGGGACCGGTAACGCTAACCCAGCAGCAGCACACGTGATGGAACAGGAGGAGGGCGGCGCAGGAGGAGAAGGCCACGCTTTGAGACACAACCCAGGCCTTGCATGAGGACAAGAAGCGTGCGGATAGCAATGCTTTTTGCCGCCATGCAGTCATAAATGTAATAAAGATGAGAGGTTCAATAAACAGGGACCGGAAACGCTAACCCAGCAGCAGCAGCACACGTGATGGAACAGGAGGAGGCGCAGGAGGAGAAGGCCACGCTTTTTGAGACACAGCATCCCAGGCCTTGCATGAGGACAAATAGCATGCGGATATAGCAATGCTTTTTGCCGCCATGCAGTCCTAAATGTAATAAAGATGAGAGGTTCAATAAACAGGGACCGGAAACGCTAACCCATCACAGATGGTCATTGTTCATGTTACTTGGTTGAGGTCCAGGAGTGTTGCGTAGTCGTTTCCAATCCAGGATTGATTCATTTTAATTTGAGTCAGACGGTCTGCATTTTCTGTGGAGAGGCGGATACGCCGATCTGTGACGATGCCTCCGGCAGCACTGAAACAGCGTTCCGACATAACGCTGGCTGCCGGGCAAGCCAGCACCTCTATTGCGTACATTGCCAGTTCGTGCCAGGTGTCTAGCTTCGATACCCAATAGTTGTAGGGTGCAGATGGATTGTTCAACACAGCTACGCCATCTGACATGTAGTACTTGACCATCTTCTCCAGGCGATCGGTGTTGGAGGTGGATCTGCACGCTTGCTGTTCTGTGGGCTGCTGCTGCATGGGTGTCATAAAATTTTCCCACTTCAAGGACACTGCCAATACCATTCCCTTTTGGGCACTAGCTGCGGCTTGTGTTGTTTGCTGCCCTCCTGGTCGTCCTGGGTTTGCGGAAGTCAGTCTGTCGGCGTACAACTGGCTAGAGGAGGGGGAGGATGTCAATCTCCTCTCTAAAGTCTCCACAAGGGCCTGCTGGTATTCTTCCATTTTGACCTGTCTGACTCTTTCTTCAAGCAGTTTTGGAACATTGTGTTTGTACCGTGGATCCAGAAGGGTATAAACCCACTAATTGGTGTTGTCCAGAATGCGCACAATGCGTGGGTCGCGTTCAATGCAGTCTAGCATGAATTGAGCCATGTGTGCCAGAGTCCTGCCAGAATCCTCATCATCCTCTTGTGAGCGTTGTGATAGTTGTTGTGATGCATCATAGTCGTCACCTTCTTCCTGGTCTGCTTCTGCTGACCATTCGCGCTGAATTGTGGAAGTCCAACGTGCACCGCTCTGGCCCTCGTCAGTGGTGGCAGGAAATTCATGCTCCAACTCCAGCTGTTCCTCCTCCTCTTCTTCGTCATAGCTGCTGGGGCCAGCGTTTCCTGATGCGGATGGCCTGATGTTGGTACCATCACGCTGATCGTTTTCTCCTTCAGATTCCCCCAGTTGCATCATGACAGCTGTTTCCTTGATTTTCAACATTGACCTCTTCAGTAAACACAGCAGTGGTATGGTAATGCTGACTGAAGAGTTGTTACTGCTCACAAGCAACGTGGATTGCTCAAAATTTTGGAGGACTTGGCAGAGGTCCAACATGTTGGCCCAATCGGATCCACAGAAGCTTGGCAGCTGTCCGGATGCGCCTCGGTACTGCGCCGTCATGTACTGGACCACTGCACTCTTCTGCTCCCAAAGCGGGCTAGCATGTGCAGCGTAGAATTCCAGCGCGTAGGGACATCACACAGCAAGCGATGGTGGGGGAGATTGAAGCGCTCCTGCATCTTGGCGAGTGCCCCCGAAGCAGTACTGGAATTTCTGCAATGTTTGGCCACTCGTCGCACCTTCAACAGAAGATCGGCCACGCCTGGGTATGTCCTCAGGAACCGCTGAACTACTAGGTTCATCACGTGCGCCAGGCAAAACTACTAGGTTCATCACGTGCGCCAGGCAAGGGATGTGTGTCAGCTTAGCCAACCTTAAAGCGCGAATGAGATTACTCCCATTATCACACACAACCATGCCCTGTTTCAGCTCCAGCGGTGCCAGCCACAAATCCGTCTGTTCCTTTATTCCCCTCCAAATTTCCTCCCGTGTGCTGCTTATCCCCAAGGCAGATCAGCTTCAGCAATGCTTGCTGACGCATGCCAACAGCTGTGCTGCACTGCTTCCACGATCCTACTGCTGCTGGGTTAGCGTTTCCGGATGAGGTACAGCTTTGAGATGCGTTGGAGGAGAAGGAGTCAGAGAGGTAGGTGCTGCTGTTGTTATCCAGTGGGAGGGACGGCGGTGCAGCTGTTTGCGGTGTGGGCAACACCCGTGCCCTAGCAGGTGAGGAATCGCTGCCAGGCTCCACAAGGTTCACCCAGTGCGCGGTAAGGGAGATGTATCGACCCTGGCCGAACGCACTCGTCCAGGTGTCAGTGGTGAGGTGAACCTTGCAGGCAACGGCATTCTTCAAGCTTCGGGTTATTTTGCTGACCACGTGCTCATGCAACTCAGGCACTGCAGAGCGCGCAAAGTGGTAGCGGCTGGGAACCACGTAACGTGGGATGGCCACTGACATCATGCCCTTGAAGCTGTTTGTCTCCACCACTCGATATGGCAGCATTTCGCAGGCCAGAAGCTTGGCTATGCTGGCTGTTACTGCCATGGCCCGAGGGTCATTTGCTGGCAATTTCCTCTTGCGATCAAACATCTCCGAGACAGACAACTGAATCGTAGGGCTGCACACTGAAGGGCTGTTGGTTGTTGTGTTTGATGAACACTGGGAGACCTCAAGAGCACTACTCCGGAAAGTGACAGTGTCAGCGTCTGATGTTTGTGAATGTTGTGAACCACGCAATGGCTGGGCTACTGCTGCTGCTGAGGCGGGTCTGGTGGTGAGTCTGGTGACCCCAAGGGAGGCAGTGTTGCTGGTACCCTGTCATGCCGCGTTTGCCCACAGAGTGGGATGTTTGGATAGCATGTGGCGGCTCATGCTGGTGGTGGAGAGGTTGTTAATACTTTTCCCCCTGCTCAGGCGGGTCTTGCACACCTTGCAAATCGCCATAGTACCATCCTCAGTGCAGTCTTCAAAGAAAGCCCAGACTTTGGAGCACCTGCCTTGCTGGCGATTTCTGTTTGCGCCTCTTTTGCCTCTCACTTGAACTTCCACGCTTGTGGTGCCTGAAATTGCGCGCCGCCTACCTTGTGGCACAAGGCGAACTCGTGCAGCAGTGGGTTCTTCAACAGACTCATCTGTGCTGCTGCTACGACGGCGATGTTCTCGTTCACAAACAAAATCTGGGTCTCTGTCCACATTGTCCATACCCTCCTCTTCCATCTCCTCAAACTCGTCATATGTCATTGTGGGGGGCCGCCGCCGTGGAGTAGAGCTCCCCAGAAAAACCTCTGCGCAGCTCACTCCAACGTCGTCTTCCAGATCTTGTCGGCCGACCTCCTGCAATTGCAACCCCTCCTGCCCAACTTGCTCTGGGATTTGGGTTTCCGAGTCCTCCTCGGACTCGTCTTGTATTTCAGTGCGCGGTGCATTTCCCACAGTTAATGGTTGTGAATCCGGGCACAACATTTCTGGCTGTTCCTCCATTGACCTTTGAAAGGTGGAAGTTTGTTGGGCTGGGAATAGCTCCTGCGAATACCCCATTGTGTCCTGAGGTAATTCATCGGACTGGTTATCTGGCAGTTGTGTGCGTGATGTCGCTGCCGGTTGTGTCAGCTTTGTGCCCACTGGCTCCTTGTAACTGGCTGAGGACTCGGACCTCGTGCGTAATGTGCTGGTGCTGCTTAACCCACTGCTGGACGCTTGAGAGGTCATCCAAGTAATTATCTGGTCCTGTTCTTTTGGATTTGTGAGGGTTGTTGTCCTGGACAACATGGGCGGTATTGAGTAGGTTTTCTTGGGTGCTCCCCTGTGGCCTGTACGTGAACCGTCAGGGGAAACACCTCTTCCCTTGCCCCTCCCTCTTTCACCGGATTTCTTCCTTATTTCACTTATCCTTAAAGTACACGCTGACTGGCAGCAGTACAGTGGCAGTACAGAAATGCTATACAGTGGTGGGTGAGCGGTGTACCACTATTCCCAGCAGCGACACAGAGCACAATGCTATACAGTGGCGGGTGAGCGGTGTACCACTATTCCCAGCAGCGACACAGAGCACAATGCTATACAGTGGCGGGTGAGCGGTGTACTACTGTTCCCAGCAGACACAGAGTGGCAGTAAACAGAATGCTATATAGTGTGGCTGAGCAAGGTACACAGAGTGGCAGTAAACACAATGCTATATAGTGTGGCTGAGCGAGCGGTGTACTACTATTCCCAGCAGACACAGAGTGGCAGTAAACACAATGCTATATAGTGTGGCTGAGCGAGGTACACAGAGTGGCAGTAAACAGAATGCTATATAGTGTGGCTGAGCGAGCGGTGTACTACTATTCCCAGCAGACACAAAGTGGCAGTAAACACAATGCTATATACTGTGGCTGAGCGAGGTACACAGAGTGGCAGTAAACAGAATGCTATATAGTGTGGCTGAGCGAGCGGTGTACTACTGTTCCCAGCAGACACAGAGTGGCAGTAAACAGAATGCTATATAGTGTGGCTGAGCGAGGTACACAGAGTGGCAGTAAACAGAATGCTATATAGTGTGGCTGAGCGAGGTACACAGAGTGGCAGTAAACACAATGCTATATAGTGTGGCTGAGAGAGCGGTGTACTACTATTCCCAGCAGACACAGAGTGGCAGTAAACAGAATGCTAAATAGTGTGGCTGAGCGAGGTACACAGAGTGGCAGTAAACAGAATGCTATATAGTGTGGCTGAGCGAGCGGTGTACTACTATTCCCAGCAGACACAGAACAGTAAACAGAATGCTATATAGTGTGGCTAAACGGTGTACCACTATTCCCAGCAGCGACACAGAGCACAATGCTATACAGTGGCGGGTGAGCGGTGTACCACTATTCCCAGCAGCGACACAGAGCACAATGCTATACAGTGGCGGGTGAGCGGTGTACTACTATTCCCAGCAGACACAGAGTGGCAGTAAACAGAATGCTATATAGTGTGGCTGAGCGAGGTACACAGAGTGGCAGTAAACAGAATGCTATATAGTGTGGCTGAGCGAGCGGTGTACTACTATTCCCAGCAGACACAGAACAGTAAACAGAATGCTATATAGTGTGGCTGAGCGGTGTACCACTATTCACAGCAGCGACACAGAGCACAATGCTATACAGTGGCGGGTGAGCGGTGTACCACTATTCCCAGCAGCGACACAGAGCACAATGCTATACAGTGGCGGGTGAGCGGTGTACTACTATTCCCAGCAGACACAGAGTGGCAGTAAACACAATGCTATATAGTGTGGCTGAGCGAGGTACACAGAGTGGCAGTAAACAGAATGCTATATAGTGTGACTGAGCGAGCGGTGTACTACTATTCCCAGCAGACACAGAACAGTAAACAGAATGCTATATAGTGTGGCTGAGCGGTGTACCACTATTCCCAGCAGCGACACAGAGCACAATGCTATACAGTGGCGGGTGAGCGGTGTACCACTATTCCCAGCAGCGACACAGAGCACAATGCTATACAGTGGCGGGTGAGCGGTGTACTACTATTCCCAGCAGACACAGAGTGGCAGTAAACAGAATGCTATATAGTGTGGCTGAGCGAGGTACACAGAGTGGCAGTAAACAGAATGCTATATAGTGTGGCTGAGCGAGCGGTGTACTACTATTCCCAGCAGACACAGAACAGTAAACAGAATGCTATATAGTGTGGCTGAGCGGTGTACCACTATTCCCAGCAGCGACACAGAGCACAATGCTATACAGTGGCGGGTGAGCGGTGTACCACTATTCCCAGCAGCGACACAGAGCACAATGCTATACAGTGGCGGGTGAGCGGTGTACTACTATTCCCAGCAGAAACAGAGTGGCAGTAAACAGAATGCTATATAGTGTGGCTGAGCGAGGTACACAGAGTGGCAGTAAACAGAATGCTATATAGTGTGGCTGAGCGAGCGGTGTACTACTATTCCCAGCAGACACAGAGTGGCAGTAAACAGAATGCTATATAGTGTGGCTGAGCGAGGTACACAGAGTAGCAGTAAACAGAATGCTATATAGTGTGGCTGAGCGAGCGGTGTACTACTATTCCCAGCAGCGACACAATGACTGGGGGGACCCTGGCTAGCGTGGCTGGAGCGCGAACTACCCTGCCTGCCTACCCAAAGCTAAACCCACAGACAAATGGCGGAGAAATGACGTGGTTCGGGTATTTATTTACCCGAACCACGTGACAGTTCGGCCAATCAGAGCGCGTTCGGGTCTGAACCACGTGACCCGTTCGGCCAATCACAGCGCTAGCCGAACGTTCGGGGAACGTTCGGCCATGCGCTCTTAGTTCGGCCATGTGGCCGAACGGTTTGGCCGAACACCATCAGGTGTTCGGCCAAACTCGAACATCACCCGAACAGGGTGATGTTCTGCAGAACCCGAACAGTGGCGAACACTGTTCGCCCAACACTACAGTCAACCCCTTGCCCGGCATCTGACAGCTGGCTTGGCGGAACTGTTAGCTCGCCAGCTGTTACCATACCAGCTGGTGAGGTCTTCCGTAAATTTGTGGCCATTGGTACACCGCAGTGGAAGATGCCAGGCCACAATTATTTCTCTAAAAAGGTGATACCCAAACTTTACCGTGACGTTGAGGCAAGTGGTGTCATCTCTGGCACACAGCGTTGGGTCAAGGGTCCACCTGACCACGGATGTCTGGTCTGCCAAGCACGGTCAGGGCAGGTACATTACTTACACAGCCCAATGAAACAGCCTGGTGACCAATGGCAAGCAGGGAGTACATGGCTGTGCAGCGGACCAACTTGTGACACCTCCACGGCTTGCAGGCAAACCTCCTGCCACCTCCTCTCCTCCTGCTACATCCTCTTCACTGTCATCCTCCACCTCGTCCTTGGCTGAGTGGCAGTTCAACTCTACTGGTGCTGCAATCTCCTCTACAGCTACACAGCCCCAGCTCCCCGGGGACTACGCTACATGCCAGGTACAACGGTGTCATGCCATCTTAGACATGTCTTGCCTCAAAGTAGAGAGTCAAACTGGAGCAGCTCTCCTGGCTGCTCTTAACAAACAGGTGGATTAGTGACTTACCCCGCACCAGCTGGAGATTGGCAACGTGGTGTGTGACAACGGCAGCAATCTCATTTCCGCTTTGAATTTGGGAAAGCTGACACATGTACCCTGCATGGCACATGTACTGAATCTAGTCATTCAAAGATTTGTGTCAAAGTACCCAGGCTTAGAGAACATCCTGAAGCAGGCCAGGAAGTTGTGTGGGCATTTCAGGCGGTCTTACACGGCCATGGCACACTTTGCCGAGATTCAGTGGAGAAACAAGTTGTCAGTGAGACGCCTCATTTGCGATAGCCCGACTTGCTGAAATTCGACCCTCCTTATGTTCTCTCGCCTGCTGGAACAGGAGAAAGCCGTCACCCAGTACCTCTACAATTTCAGTAGAAGGACACAATCTGGAGAGATGGGGATGTTCTGGCCCAACAACTGGACACTCATGCGAAATGCATGCACGCTCATGCGGCCATTTGAGGAGGTGACCAACCTGATGAGTCGCAGTAAAGGCACCATCAGCGACTTGATCTTGTACGCTTACTTCCCATGGGTGCACCGGGTGCCAGCCTAGGTGAGGGTGACAGGTGCAGCCAGGTGGGTAGAGACAGCTGGAGCCGGCAGCTTTACGTCCGCACAGGACGTATTCTAAGGTATAGTAACCTGCTCATGAATGAGCATGTTATTTTTGTATTGAATCGAATGAATCGGCTCTGAACCGCTAGCTTCACCTCTAACCTCTGAACCAAATAGCTTAGAATGCGTCCTGTGTGGACGTATAGCAGTGCGGCTCCCGCTGTCTCTCCCCACCTAGCTCCACCTGTCACCCTCACCTCGGCTGGCACCCATGGGTGCACCGGGTGCCAGCCGAGGTGAGGGTGACAGGTGAGGAGGCGGGGAGGACAGTGGGAGCCAGCGCTATGCGTCGGCAGGACGCATTCTATGGTAGAGTGTATAGCTAATTGCCATGGGAGATATTCAATGAAGATCGCAAGATTGGAGGATACTGTATTCGTTGGATCATTACCGAGGATATTGGCGTGAGAATTTTTTTTAAAGGTACAGGTAAGTATTTCTGGTTAATTAAGACTATTAAAGGACTTTTTTCGTGGTTGTGTTTTTATTTCATTTAACCCTTTGTGGAAATGGGTAAGGGGTACCCCCTATACTAAATTCTCCTGGGAGGGGGGTGGGCATCTGGGGTCCTCTTCTTAAAGGCGACTCCCAGGTGCCACTATGAACCCCCTCCCAGGGAGTCATCGCCCCCCACCTCCTCCTGGGGCACCGGAGGTGGGGAAGAGCCCCTTGTCCATGGATTGGACAAGGGCTCGGGGGGAGAGGGGAAGGCTTGGCCGCACCTCTCCTCCAGAGTCCCACCATCTCATGGACCATGCAGGCTGGTATAGCTCAAGGGTGCGAAGCCCCAGTCGGCCGGGGCTCGCCGTTCTGGCTATCCCAGCCTGCATGGGGGACAAGTGGTTACAGAGGCTCAGGAGGGGGGACACCACGTCATTTTTTTTCACATATCCCACACTCAGACAGAACATTCCCCAAAATTAAAAATGTTTAATTTTTTTAAATATTGTTTCCCACTAGCTTTTTAACATATCCTGCAAATTTGGTGTTGCTAGGATGGAAGGGGCCTTTGCTATTAACTGCTGGGAAATATTTCCCACACTCTTTGACCAGCGGCATTTAATTGGGGGGGGGGGGGGGGGCACACGCAAGATAATAAGGTCATTGCTTCATTGTGGACAGACAAAATTTGATAAGCTGGACAGTCACTGTTTTGTCATTCAGCTACCTCAGCACGGCAACCATATGGGCTGGACAGCCGCCATCACTTGCACTCTCATCATGGTGCGCACCAGTCCAGCACGGCCATCACTACACAAACAGCTGTTTGCAGTCACTGCATACCTTTCACTGCATCATTGACTGCACATTGTATTATACTTGGCAGTCAGTGCATACCTTTCACTTGAATGGATGGCAGACTTGCCCTCCATAACAGATTCTCGTTAAAGGATTTAAAGTTGATTCATCTCATATACAGCAGGGCCTCGAAAGTCCTCCTGTATTGTTATTTTTGGTCACTACCTCGGGATGTGCATACCATGCCTGCTGCCTTCCTTGGATGTGTGGTAGCCATTCCTGCTCCTTTGCCCACAGCATGCCTGCTGCCTTCCTTGGATGGCTGGTGGTGGTAGCTATTTCTTAGGCTCCCACTCTGGACCGGAATCGAACCAGGATTCCCTGGCCATTACCCATGGTCACCATGCTACTGAGAAAGTACCATTGAAAGTTCACACAGTTGAATGAATGGCTGGCTTGCCCTCCATAACAGATTCTCATTAAAGGCAAGTGGTGTCATCTCTGGCACACAGCACTGGGTCAAGGGTCCATCTGACCACAAATGTCTGGTCTGAAAAGCACGGTCAGGGCAGGTACATTACTTATACAGCAAATGGGTCCTTATTCGGATGTGTGGTGGTGGTAGCCAGTTCTCAGGCTCCCACTCCGGACCGGAATCGAACCCTGATTCCCCGGCCATTACCCTTGGTCACTCACAATGGCAGACTTGCCCTCCATAACAGATTCTCGTTGCAGGTACTGAACAGCCAGCAGAAAATGTAATTTAAAAAAAATAGATGTAAGCTTTAACAATGGTTTGATGTGTCAGTGTGAAGCAGTACTCCAATTACACTCCCTGATTGATGTATACACATGCAAGATGTTTTAAAGCAGTTTAGGCCTGCAATTTAGCATTCAATGTGATTTCTGCCCTTAAAACGCTGCTTTGCGTCAAATCCAGATTTTTCCCTGGGACTTTTGGCGTTTATCTCACTCCGCCATGCCCCCCTCCAGGTGTTAGACCCCTTAAAACATAACAAAAGTTTGCTTTGCATATATTCAGCAGTGATGCACTGGGAGACATCTCGAGCTTTCTGTTTTAAGAAAGCAAACTTTTGTTATTCTTAGTATTTTAGTAAGGGGTTTTTAGGACCATTGTCGCTCCTCACACACTCCAATGAGTTCTGGTTCACCATGAGCTGCTGGTTAGTCTGTACCCCTTGAAACATCTTTTCCATCACTTTTGTGGCCAGCATAAGTGTTTCTAGTTTTCAAAGTTCGCCTCCCGATTGAAGTCTATTGCGGTTCGCGAAAGTTCGCGCGAACCGAACTTTTGCGGAAGTTTGTGAACCAAAAATCGGAGGTTCGAGCCATCTCTACTCTTGTGTACAGGGACATGCAGGCTGTGTGCTGGGGAAGTTCATAGCATTGCGAGCAGAAGTAGCTGTAACGATCGGTGTCAGCACACAGAGAGAATCTGATCGTGATGATCTGCAGAATCATCAGCGATACAGATGTATACCTGATTATGGATGATCTGCAGAATCACCAATAATACAGGTATGACTAACCTCTGGACACCTAATGAGTAATGTATTTAATGAACTGTAGGCTATCTCCTGAGCAGCAGGAGATATACGTTGACTCAGCCAAGAGCCACCTGGGAGGCGTACGTTAAAAAGGGGCGCTGGGAAAAAAGGGCGCCGGGTTTTTAACGATAAGCATGGATAACGTTTAAAAATGTATTGTACTGTTTTTCGTTTAAAATTAATGTTTTTTAAAGTTATAAATCATTAAATAATGTGCATTAAATCGGCAATTGTAAAAACGTTAATCTTTCGTTTAAATAGTAAAACGTATAATAACTTTTAAAAAAAAAATTAGTAAGTAACCCTCCCTGTACCTACCCCTAACCCCTAGAACCCACTGTTGATGCCTAAACCTAAGACCCCCCCTGTTGGTGCCTAAGTAACCCTCCCTGTACCTACCCCTAACCCCTAGACCCCCCTGTTAGTGCCTAAACCTAAGACCCCCCTGTTGGTGCCTAAACCTAAGACCCCCCTGTTAGTGCCTAAACCTAAGACCCCCCTGTTGGTGCCTAAACCTAAGACCCCCCTGTTGGTGCCTAAACCTAAGACCCCCTGTTGGTGCCTAAACCTAAGACCCCCCTGTTGGTGCCTAAACCTAAGACCCCCCTTTTGGTGCCTAAACCTAAGACCCCCCTGTTGGTGCCTAAACCTAAGACCCCCCTGTTGGTGCCTAAACCTAAGACCCCCCTGTTGGTTTTTTCGTTTAAAAATAATGTAAAAAAAAAAAAAAAAAAAAAGTACTGTTTTTCGTTTAAAAATGATGTTTGTATAAAAATATTGTACTGTTTTTCGTTTAAAAATAATATTTAAAAATGTATAAATCATTAAATAATGTGTAATCATGAGAAACAGTAATAAAAAATTAAGTCTCCGGGCGCCGCTTTTAAAACGTTAGTTTTCTCCGGCGCCCTTTTTTCCTATCGGGCGCCCATTAAACGATATTTATTATAGGAGTGAATGGCGGCGCCCGATTTGTCCACTAGCCTCAGGCGCCCGAATTTACTGTTTCCCCTGGGAGAGAGGTGGCCCTGGGCAGTGCAGAAACTATCTCTTAGATAGAAAGGACCTGGTAGCCAGGGAAGCAGTATTAGACGGTGAACTGTACTGCAGCCAAAGGAATAGACCACTGGCTGCTAACAGACCGGACTCTCTGAGGTGCGGGAGTCCTGGTTGCAGCTGACACCTGGTGGAATGGTGTCACTGCTAATACTGATCAAATAAACACTCAGGGAGAGTGACAGCTAGGATGGTCGGGCAGGCCAGGTCGGCAACACACAAGCAGATGAGATACAGAGACAGAAGACTAATTCGGCAACCGGGTACAGGCAGGGTCTGGCAACAGATAGACAGATATGCAAGGTACCGAATCAGAAAGCAAGAGAAAGGTCGACAGAGCAAAAGGTCATAACATATAATTATCACAGAATCCTAGACTGGGGTGTGAGCTCCTTGATCTCGACACCCGGGTACTAGTCTAGAGTATAACACAGTATAGACACAGTGTCCCTAAGCTTGGATGTGAGGTCCGTGGTCTCAACACCCTGGAACTGGTCTAAGATATAACACAGCAATGTCACAGTATTCCTAAGCTTGGGTGTGAGGTCCGTGGTCTCAACACCCTGGAACTGTTCTAAAGTATAACACAGCAGTGTCACAGTATTCCTAAGCTTGGGTGTTAGGTCCGTGGTCTCAACACCCTGGAACTGTTCTAACATATAACACAATAGTAATCTGGCTCAGTGTGAATTCCCAGGTCCTTCTGGTTCTAACACACTGTGGGTTCTGACTGGTCTGAGTGCTCACACGTTAGTATTCACAACGGCAGACAACCAGCAACTGACAGGCAAGAAGTATATATAGAGCTGCGCTCCTCAGCGCCGCCCAGCCCCACTCAGCCAATCATCTGCTGCGCTGGGATCAGCTGATCGTCCTGATCAGCTGATCCTTCTCCTATTGGCATAAAGGGCCTGCCTCTTAGCGCGCGCGCGCGTAGCTCTCCATCTGTGTGCACTACTAGGCTCAGACACACTACACGCATGTTGCTGTGCGGAAACCGCCGGTCTGAACGCGGAGACAGCCGCCCTGCTGGCAGACCGCACGGCGGTGTCTCCGCAATCCTTTACAGTAGCCCAGTAAATGGGACTGTAAAGTCTATATCCTTGCTTATTTGTTTATCTAATATCTTCAACATTCCAAGACCAGCTTCAGCAGAGAGAGAGCCGTTGCGGAGCAGCCCCAGTCAGCAGAGGAGGGGGTGGGCAGGATCTCTGCATGTGCTCAGTATAACATTTTCAAGCATTTAAAAAAGCAAAAACTGCTTGGTTTTTGTTGATCCTATTTTAGGTACATGCTAAGAGGGTTATGCCAGAAACCTAATTTTTGTCATGCTGCCCCTTTAATTTACTAAAATAACAGTTATATAACCTTATTACATATATATTAAAAAAGCTTAGTCCCTAAGGCAGCTATTTATGTATTTTAATTTAAACTGTCCTTTTTATTTTAAACGTGCTTGATTGGTACAGGGGGGGGGGGGGAGGGAGGGAATTGTTCCTTTTCACCAATCCCCACCACATGTAAGCCGCTGAGAACACGCAGCGGGTGCACACGTGCGCACCCACTGCAGCAACACTGGATGTGAATACACGGTCAGTTTGACTTCAGCCGATCCCAGCTGGATGACAATTGGATTAAGGGGCTAAAGTTTTGGGTAGACTGACTCCTATAAAAATATTAAAATATTAATATTCCATTCCATGACAAAATACATCACTAAGGAGTTTTCTGTTATCTCTACTTTTATGGTACAAGGACATCCCTTTCATTTTGGAAGATGCTTGAAAATGTTCAGTCTTATGACTTGTAACTTCACTTTTCTTTCTTTCTAAAATCCTATTGTCCCGTGTAAATAGTACAACTCTTCCATCTCACAGTCAAGTGACCTACCTCAGCCAGTTAAAATGTGGAAAAAAATACAAAACATTTTGTATATTTGCTGTATGCCAGTGCCCTTCTAAGTCTTTCCACTTTTTAAAGAAATATCATGCTTTTGCAGAACTCTATTTAAACACACTGTTAATGGGGCGAAGGGTGACATCTCTGTTCCCTCTTGCAGGAATGTCTGTTCTTACATCTGCTCCATTCTTATTTAATTAGCATTCAAGGTACGTGTCAAAATGCAGAACTATTAGGTCATCCGTTATTGTAATATTAAGGAAGCCCTCATTACTGGTGCACCCAACAAACCTTAGTTTCACACTGCTTGTACATTATGAATCGTGAAACCAGCTTCAGTTTTTCTGACAGCTTCAATTTATAAAAAAAATATTAGAATTCTGCAGGTTATTCACTTTTCGTTCTTAGAAATGGATTAGTGGAGTCTGAAGTAATTAAGTCCTTGGTGATAGTATGGTTGAGAGACTAAAGAAAGAAACCAGTCAAAAGTGAGTTCTTTTACATGCACTGAGAGAGAGAAAAAATTATAAAGTTTACAGTGTGACTGTTTGACAGGTGTGTGTGCTAAGGCTGGTAGAACCCACTCTACAGAGAGCCACTCATGAAATAGGATAGTGTTTGTAAACAGTCTGTACTTTCTCAAATGTGCCCCAGAGATTTGTTGGAGGAAGTTAAATTGCTCAGATCTAGCTAATTTGGCAGGATACATTGAAAGCATGCTTGAGTGATCATAATTGCACTGGGACCAAGCTAATTTAGCAATCTCAATGTATAGGTCTCCAATAACAACTGCAGGCAATATAAATTCAGTTTCTTGTTTGTTACTTAAAGTGATTAGCTGAAAACATTTGCAATATAACTCAGTGATTGTAGCCTGTTATTGATGCTTAATTCTTAATTTATTTTACATAAAACCATGGTTTTATAATCTGGATTTATTGAAATGGAGGGTTTACAAGACCTGCCTCATTACATGGGTAATTCACAAGGGGGAAAGGATATTATTCTCAACTGGAAAATAATCACGTGGAAAGGTAGCGCTGGGGTTAAAAAAAGAAAAAGTTAGGAGAGGAAGACAGAAAGCAATATGAGGCTCATTATTGCAAATAATAATGACAAACTAGCGCAATAGGAAGGCAAGTGTTATGAATCAGCACAGTGCCTTCTACCTAGGGATGATCAGAAAGAGGAAATTCCATTTCGCCGGAATTCGCGGATTACGCCAGTGCTGAATTCTGTCGCTATGAAAATTCCGCCGGATTTTTGCGAAATTTCCGTGGAATTCTGGATTCCGGTGGAAAAGTTAAACTAATCACAAATAGAACCTTGTTTATGCAATATGGTATCCCATAGACTATTCCCTTATAAATATGGGCCAAACGGTTCGCCGGCGAACGGTTCCAGGCGAACTTCGGGTGGTTCGCGTTCGCCTGCGAAGGCAAACTTTCCCGGAAGTTCGATTCCTCTCATAATGCTCTATTGAGCAGAACTTTGACCCTCTACATCACAGTCAGCAGGCACATTGTTGCCAATCCGACTGCACTCACTCCTGGAGCCCCACCCCCCCTTGTAAAAGGCAAGGTCCTTATGCTGTTTTACTCACTAGTCTGCCTGCACTAATTAGTTAAGGGACAGCTGCTGACAGACTCTGCTAGAGAGAGTTTAGTTAGGCTCTTATAGGCTTGTTCCTAGCTAATTGTTGTTACATTCCTCACTCCCTCACTCCCTCCTCCCAGAGGGAGGAGGGTCTCATCTTCCTTGGAATTATAGAATTTCAAAAGCTAGCTTGTATACCTTGGCCGGGAATTGAACCCAGGTCTTGGCCGGGAATTGAACCCAGGTCTGAGTGCATGGTAGATAGCTCTCTTAACCGCTATACCACCACCAACACTACATGCTGAAGGCAGCCTAGCATGTACCATTATGATATAGGCTAGAGAAAAATAAGCTTGTTTAAAGATTTGTAGGCTTTTAAAAGCCAGCTTACATACCTTGGCCGGGAATTGAACCCAGGTCTGAGTGCATGGTAGACAGTGTTGTTCGGATACCTCATTATCCTATTCGAGTTTGGTCGAATTCGGATAGTAAACTATCCGAATTCACTCGAAGTTCAATATCCGATTTAATCGAATATCCGATTTGACGCCGGATATCCAACGTCACTATCCAAGTCTGTATTCGAGTAAAATATTCGAGCTGGCCTTAAATAGCTTGTAAAACTTGTATTGGAGGTCAATGATGCATGAAACCACCTTTTTTATGAAGAAAAACATCAAGTGATTATGTGGTGATGTAGTAGTTATAAAAAAAGTATCAAAAATAGTAAATTAACTTCATGAAAAGTGTTTGCATGCAAAGGTGTGTCCAAAATGGTTGTTGTAACAGTCTTCATTTAAGTCGTCTTCATCTTCTTCTTCTATACCTTCTTCTTTTTCTTCTTCTTCTATATCTTCTTCAATTATCTTTTTCTTCTTCTATATCTTTTTCTTCTTCTATATCTTCTTCTTCTTCCTCTTCTTCTTCTTCTTTTATATCTTCTTCTTCTTCCTTCTTCCTTCTTCCTCCTTCTTCCTCCTTCCTCCTTCCTTCTTCCTTCTTCCTCCTTCTTCCTTCCTCCTTCCTCCTTCCTCCTCCCTTCTTCTTCTTCTTTCTTCTTCTTCTTTCTTCTTCTTCTTTCTTTCTTTCTTCTTTCTTTCTTCTTCTTTCTTTCTTCTTTCTTTCTTCTTCTTTCTTCTTCTTTCTTTCTTCTTCTTTCTGCTTCTTTCTTCTTCTTTCTTTCTTCTTTCTTTCTTTCTTTTTTCTTTCTTCTTCTTTCTTTTTTCTTCATTATATTATGTGTCTTGGTTTTCCTTTCTTTTGTAATATTTTTTTTTACTTTATTTGTGGAAATATTTTATTTTAATAACACCATAGTTATATTTGTGTTGGTGGCATAATAGGTAGGTAATGGCACATTGCAAGCCACAGCGCCTTTTTCTGTGTACCCTGGCGGTGGTAAAACACAGACATCAGCAGGAGGAGGAAGTAGTTGCAGGCTTGCAGCTATTTGTAGTGTGTGGTAATAGTCGGTCGGTACTCGGTAGGAGAGTGGGTGGGCAGGTGGCAGCAGAAAATAGTTCTTCTTCTGTTCTCCCTGGCAGTGGTAGCAGCACACAGACAGCAGAAGCTCAATGCAGCTACAGAAGGAGGAGTAGTGTGTGTCAGGCAGTGTGATGTGACTGACATAATAGGACCTGGTTCCTAGCGGTGGTACCAGGGCTGTAAATAAACAGCATGAGGTTCCAGACAGCGGTCGTGAAGCCCACACTGTGTCCAATACACAATTTGGACAGCACAGTTTTCAACCCGGACACCTCTAAATTAATTACAATTTTTTTTTTCAAATGGATGCAGCTATTTTTGAGCGTAATAGCTGGTGGCGCATGGACAGCAGCACCTTGTAATTTGTTCCCTGGCAGTGGAGACACACAGACAGCAGGAGGAAATACAGCATCAGGCAGCGTGAGAAGGATAAGTGTGTGGCATACTGGCATTTGGCAGCAGGCAGAAGGGCAGGCAGCGAGACATAGTAGGCCCTGGTTCCTAGCGGTGGTTCCAAGGCCGTAAATACACAGCATGAGGTTCCAGACAGCGGTCGTGAAGCCCACATTGTGTCCAATACACAATTGAGACAGCAAAGTTTTCAACCCGGACACCTCGAAAATAATTACAATTTATTTTTATTTTTTTTCGAATTAATGCAGCTATTGTTGAGCATAATAGCTGGTGGCGCATGGGCAGCAGCACCTTGTAATGTGTTCCCTGGCAGTGGAGACACACAGACAGCAGGAAGAAATACAGCAGCAGCAGGTGAAATGTGTGTGTGCGCCGCTTCATGTCCCCCTCTTGCCGACAACAGTGGCCAGGAATTCGCCTTCCACCCAAGCCTGGTTCATTTTGAGAAACGTCAGTCTGTCCACAGACTTGTGAGACAGACGAGATCGCTTCTCAGTGACGACTCCACCGGCTGCACTGAAGCAACGCTCTGACAGTACGCTGGAAGGGGGGCAGGAGAGCACTTCCAGGGCGTACTGCGCAAGCTCGCTCCAGATCGGCAGGTGCTTGACCCAATACTCCATGGGATCAACAGGAGCCAAGCTGTCAAGCTCGCTGAAGGACCCCATGTAGTCAGCCACCATGCGGGTCAAGCGCTGCCTGTGACTGAAGAAGGATGCTGCTGCAGGCACCTCCTCTCTAGTCCTTGGCAGCTCTACATTAATGTAGAGCTCTTGGGTCAGAGACAGCAGGGGCTTGATTCACAAAGCGGTGCTAACCTACTTAGCACGTCTAAAGTCTTTAGACACGCTAACCAGGGTGCTAAGTAGGTTAGCACCAGATTTCTCACTCAGATCGTGCGCTAACTTTGCGTGCGTAAAGTTTTACGCGCGCAAAGTTTTACACGCGCTAAGTTCCATAGGCTTTAATGGGCACTTCGCGCGGTGCGCCCTGCGCTCTGTGCAGTACGCGCGTAAAGTTTTACGCGCATAAATTTTTGCGCGCGTAAAGTTTTATGCGCGAAAAGCTTGTTTAGACGTGCTAAGGGGGTTTTCACAGGCGTGCTAACAGTTAGCACCGCTTTGTGAATCAAGCCCCAGGTCTGTTGTGCGCGTGCGCTTGCTGCTGGTGGATGCAGGCACCTGCTGCTGCCTCTGTGCTGGCTGGACAGTGGGGGTGGATGTCTGAGGGAAGGCTTCCTCCAAGCGCTCAACAAGGGACAGCTGCAAATCCCTCATTTGTTGCGCACGGTCTCCTCCTGCAAGCAGGAACTGGCTGAGCTTACCCTTCAGACGTGGGTCCAGCATCATGCAGATCCAGATGTCCTCCCTCTACTTTATCTGGATCACCCTTGGGTCCTTGCGCAGGCACCTCAGCATGTGCGCTGCCATTGGGAAGAGTCTGGCCACGTCTGTTGGCACATCATCGGCAGCCCCAGAGCCGACATTGCTGTCCTCCTCTGCCTCCTCCACCTCATCCTCTCTCCACCCCCGCACCAGTCCAGCTGCGCTCTGCTGCTCCCCCTCATCAGCAGCAAGGTCAGGGACCTCCACCAACTCCAAGCCCTCCTCCTCCTCAAAAGTGGCCTGTGAAGCTGCCTGTAGCTCCTGCTGGTCCAAAGCTACCGCTCCCTCTTCCACCAGTGCATACTGGGCCCTGTCTAGCACACACACCAAGGGGACCCACTCGCACACCATTGCATGGTCCCTACTGACCATGTTGGTGGCCTGCAGGAAGGGTGCCAGGACTGAGCACACCTGCTGCATGTGCCCCCAGTCCTCTGTGGAGATGATGGACGGGAGGTTGGTGGCGGCACACCCAGTTGCAGTGATGGAGGCAACTGTTGCACGTGCAAGGTACTGGCTGACAGCCTGCCTCTGTTCAACCAGATGCTCCAACATCACCAGGGTGGAGTTCCAGCGAGTTGGAACATCGATCATGAGCTGGTGCTGTGGCAGGTGCAGCTCCTTCTGCACCTCTTCCAGGCTCGCTACGGCTGCAGGCGAGAGCCGGAAATGACGCACGACCTTCCTTGCCGCCTCAAGGAGTCGGTCCATCCCCTGGTAGGTCCGCAGGAAATTTGGGTCTACCAGGTTCAGGACGTGCGCCAGGCAGGGGATGTGGGTCAGGCTTCTCCACCTGATTGCAGCAACCAGGTTTGCCCCATTGTCGGACACCACCTCTCCGACTCTGAGGCCTCTGGGGGTCAGCCAATTCCTCTCCTGCTCTCGGAGTTTGGCCAGGACGTGGTTCGCCGTCAGTTTGGTCTTCCCCAGGCTGACCAATTCCAGCAGCGCTTGGCAGTGGCGGAGCTTCACGCTGCTGCTGAGGCGGGGGGTTTGGGTTGGTGTGCCGGAGGATGGAAGCGGATCAGAGGAACCTGCTGCTGTTCCACTGACCCTGCATGGTAGCACCACCCACTGTGTTGTTGGTGCAGCTGCTGTTCTGACAGTGCCCGATGCTGCTCCCCCCTCCTCACCCCCTTCCACCAAGCTGACCAAATGTGCGGTGAAGGACAGATAGTGGCCTGTCCCAAACCGGCTGCTCCACGAGTCCATGGTGAAGTGGACCCGTTGACCCACCGCGTGCTCCAGCCCTCTCCCGACATTGGCCATCACAGAGTGGTGAAGTGCAGGGATGGCCGTGCATGAGAAAAAATGTCGGCTGGGGATTGGCCAATCGGGGGCTGCACACATCAGGAGCGCACGCATGTTGCTCCCCTCCTGCACAAGGGAATAAGGCAGGAGTTGGGAGCACATGGCCCGTGCCAGCAAGCCGTTCAGCTGACGCACGCAACGGCTGCTGGGAGGCAGAACCCTGACCACCCCCTGGAAGGTGTCGCTGAGCAGGGTCTGGCGAGGCCTTTTGCTGGCACGGGAAGCAGTGGAGGGAGCAGAGGAGGCCACTGAGGACTGGCCGCCAGAACAGGCCTCAGTGTCGGCAGCAGGAGTTGCAGAGGGAGGAGGAGCAGTGCGTTGCTGACGCACTCCTGCTGGTGCTGCTGGAGGAGGTGGAGGAGGGCGGGTGGCTGCTGCTGACGGATTTGCAGTGGTGGCGGGTCTGCCACTGCCACTGCCAGCTTTCTTCAACTTCACGAATTCCTCATGCTCATGAAAGGGTTTCCCTGCAAGATGGTTGACCAGAGAGGTGGTGCCAAACGCAGAGGGCTCCTTCCCTCTGCTGAGCTGCTTGCGGCACTGGTTGCAGGTGGCATACTTGCACTCCAAATATGGCAGGGTGAAAAAATTCCATATTTGAGAGGTGAAGTTGCCCCTTCGGCTGGAAGGTGCTGCTGCCGCTGGTCTCCCTGTGGTGGTTGGGGGGGGGGGGGGGTTCTTGGTGCGGCTGGTGGTGGCACTGGCAGAACTCGTCTCCTGATCAGCACGCTGTGTGGCCTGCATACCACGCCCACTTGTGATCCTGCCCATGCCTGCGATGCTGATCCTTCTAGCAAGGCCCGCAGACGCATCCTCCTCCTCCTCCTCAGAGCTGATGACATCCCCACTCCTAGGACCTGGCACCCAGTCTTTGTCCAACACCCTGTCATCATCATCCTCCCCCTCCGCAAACATGTCCTGCTAGGATCCCCAAACTCCCCTTCTGCATGCATGGGCGGATGGACAGTCACCACTGTCTGACTGTCCAAAGCATCATCCCCCAAAGTGCCCATCAGCATTCCTTCCTCCGCCAATTCTGCCGCAACAGCATTCCATAACCCCACTGCGATTGGGGATAACAAGGTGCTGAGTGACAGGGTGCTGGTGTCGCCCGCTGGGGCTGGAGAACTGCACTCTTCCTCCTGCTCCCCAGGCAGTGCTGGTCGGCTGCTGCTGCTCTTGCAAACAGGAGTGGTGGCGGGGGTGGAGGACTCGGTTCCAGAGCTAATGGTGGCCTGCTCATCCACCATCAGTTCCACCACAGCGTCTGCGTCCTTCTCCTCAATAGGACGGCTACGACCTGGCGGTGGGAGGAACATCTGGGCCACACGCTGCTGCTGCTGTGTCTCTGCAGCGTGACTCCCAGCTGTTGGGCGGCCAAGGCGTCCACGGCCAGTGGCTAATGGCGGAATAGCCACTGGTGCAGTTGCAAAACTGCGCATGGTGGTGGTGGCGTGGCTGCCACGCCCACGACCTCCTCTCTTGGCGATGCCCTTGCTGCCCCTGCCCAAACCGCGGCTGCCAGTGCCAGACATTGTATATTTTTAATATTATACAAATGAAAAAAAAACTTATGTATGTAAAGGCGGGTGGGACAAGTGGGGTACTTTAATGGGGTGGGACTGGTGGTGGTGGGTGTGTGAGGTGACGGACAGGTGTACTCTACAGCAGAGATCGGTGTAGCGCTAACGAGAGAGTGCGCACTGCGCACACAAAGACCCTAGCTGACGCTGACTGATGGTGTCCCTATACACAGACTACAGTACAAGTCAGCAAATACATAATAGAAGTAATAGAAAAAAATAGCACAGGTGTAGCACTAACGAGAGGTTGCGGACAGCGCAGATGTGCACTGCGCACACAAAGACTCTAGCTGACGCTGACTGACGGTGTCCCTATACACAGACTACAGTACAATTCAGCGAATACACAATAGAAGTAATATATAAACAATAGGACGGGTGTAGCACTAACGAGAGGGTGCGGACAGCGCAGATGTGCACTGCGCACACAAAGACCCTAGCTGACGCTGACTGACGGTGTCCCTATACACAGACTACAGTACAAGTCAGCGAATACACAATAGAAGTAATATATAAACAATAGGACGGGTGTAGCACTAACGAGAGGGTGCGGACAGCGCAGACGTGCACTGCGCACACAAAGACCCTAGGTAACGCGGTGACGGACGGTACCTATACACAGACTAGAGTACAGTACACTACAGAACTACTAACTAAACAATAGAAGAATCTAGCTAAATAATAGAACAGGTGTGACTAGATTACAGAGAGCAGATACAGCAGGACAGGTATAGCAGTAAAGCTGGGCCTTACTAACTACAAAATAGTACAAATCTATCTAACACAGAAGTAGTAGTAGTAGTACAGGAGTAGAGTAGGACAGGTGAGAGCACAGGTAAGGTAACTAGAGACTAGAGCACAGAGCAGGGGAGGCTGCCTTGCCTAGGCACAGGGCCTAGCTGCTGGCTGCAGGCCTGCAGCAGCACCAGTGACAGTCTCTCTCCCTCCCTGGTCCCCCTATTAATCACACAAACTAAACTGCCTAAAATACAATCTATCTACAATACAAAGCAATACAGTTGAATATCAAGTGTTGGAGTGTAAAAACGCTAGGTTTAGAACAATAGCAATGCACTTGCACACAGACAAAAAGCACTGGAGCAGGCTCTCAGTACTATCAGTCAGTAAGTCGCAAGCAGGACGAGTGAGGCAAGATGGCGTCCGCTATTTATAGAGGGGGGCTTGGCCAGGCTCCCCCTCTGTGATTGGCTGCAGTCAGAGGGCTGGGAGCCCTCTGATTCGCTTGTGAGGACTCGAGGTGACGTCTGTCGTGACGCTATCCGAGCACGTGACGCTATCCAAGCTCGGATAGCTAGGATATCTTCGGATATCTGCTTGCTATCCGAGTGCACTCGGATAGCACAGCCCGGATAGCTAATACTATTCGAGCTCGGTATTCGAGCTCGAATAGTGAAAAAAGAGCTAGGATATCCGAGTACCTCGGATATCCTAGCTCAGATGAGCACCACTGATGGTAGATAGCTCTCTTAATACACTGCAGCATGCACTGCAGCTTGTATACTAGCTGCAGTGTATGCTTATGCTACCTCCGGTGTGTGCAGTATAAGCTGTTACTCTGTGCCTATACTGATAGTAAACTAGCTACAACGTGTACTGATCTAACGTTTGCTGATCTCTGCTACCACCAGTATATACAGTATAGGCTGTTACTCTTTGCCAATACTAATAGTAAAGAAGCTGCAGTGTGTGCTGATCTCTGCTGCCTCCAGTATAAGCTGTTACTCTGCAAATTACACCAGAGAGAAAATGTGTGCATCAACCAAGTGAACCTGACAAATCTGGCTTTGCAAATTTGGCCTATTGGCTAATCATGAGACATTGCTCATGCAAATATGCATTTGCTTTCGCATGCCAAAATATGCAGGATCAAAAACCAACACCGCAAAGCAGTCGCCCTGCGGGAATTAGTTCATGCTACATTAGCACTATCCAGGGGCGCCACGAGGAGGCTTCCCAATGCCCCCATACAACCGGGGGGCCGTGGGGGTCCCAGGCTCTCTCACTGCCTGGAACCCACACAGCGGCACCACGAAGGAGGAGGCTGGGGGGTGCAGGCGATCTCCCCAGCGTGGCCAGCGCCGGGAAGAGCCACCCGCACTCACCTACCAAAATTAAAAACAGGCACTTACCTAAATTTGCAAAGTCAGATTTGTTAGGTTCACTTGGTTGATGCACACATTTTCTCTCTGGTGTAATTTGCATAAGCTGTTACTCTGTGCCTGTACTGATAGTATACTACCTGCAGTGTGTGCTGATCTCTGCTACCTCCATTATGTACAGTATTAATACAGTATTAGCGGTCACTCTGTGCCTGTACTGATAGTAAACTAGCTGAAGCATGTGCTGATCTCTGCTACCTCCAGTATGTACAGGATAAGCTGTTACTCTGTGCCTGTAATGACAGTAAACTAGCTGCAGTGCTTGTTGAACTCTCCTACCTCCAGTATGTACAGTATAAGCTGTTACTTTGTCCCTGTACAGATACTATACTAGCTGCAGTGTGCTGATCTTTTCTACCTCCAGTATGTACAGTATAAGCGGTTACTCTGAGCCTGTACTGAGAGTAAACTAGCTGCAGTGTGTTCTGATCTCTGCTTCCTCCAGTATGTACAGTACTGGGGAAGAAGGGGGTGGGGTTGGTAATGGGGGGGGGGGGGGGGAGGCAACCACGAAATTTGCTATGGTGCCCATTGAACTGTAGCTAAGCCCTGCCTTCTACACTTTTAAAGAGAGTCTGAAGCAAATTAAATTATCTCTTTTTATTGCCCACTTAAGTTAAGCAGTAAGAGCAAAGCTGATTAACCGCAACAGCACAGCAGAACAATTATTTATTTGTTTATTTATTGTATTTATAAAGCGCCAACATACTACGCAACGCTGGACATTAGTTTAGGTTACAGACAATATTTAGGGGTGACATACAGCAAAATGACAACACATGAATACAAGAAAGACCAGATCATGCAGCACAGTATGAGTACAAGGTAATGCTTAGTCAGTCACTGGAGGGGAGCATGGAGATTAGGCAAGTTAGGTTCACTCAGACGCATAGCATGGGTTCACAGTAATGGAGGTGCATGATCAGGTAGGACACAAAAGGAGGAGGACCCTGCCCAAAGGCTTACAATCTAGAGCGATTGGTAAGGACACAAAAGGTAGGGGACCAGAGTTCAGCTGTGGGTTTGGAGCACTTTTGAGGGGTAGTAGGCCAGAGTGAAAAGGTGAGTTTTGAGGGCTTTCTTGAAGATGTTGAAGGAGGGGGCTGCCCTAATGGGCGGAGGTAGGGAGTTCCATAGTGTTGGAGCAGCTCTTGAGAAGTCCTGGAGGCGTGCATGGGACTGGGTGATGAGGGGGGCAGTTAGGCAAAGTTCATTGGAAGAGGTGAGTGAGTGAGTAAGTGAGTAAGATCGGAAATGTAGGTTGGACAGGTTTTGTGGACAGATTTGTAGGTCAGACACAATGTATTTATCCTCCGAAATCCCTGGGGCAAAATTTGGGGATCGCTTCATGGAGGAGATATAGCTTTGCCCAGTAGCTCTGCCTCTGCTCCAGTCAGTCTCCATCGATCTCCACCTCTCCCCGCCCATCTCAGTCTTTTTCACTGAGGGGGAGGGGAGAGGCAGAGAACTGCTGAGATTGACTGCACTGGAGGCAGAGCTACAGCGCAAAGCCCTGCCTGCCACAGGCAGAAAAATCCACGACCTGGAAAGTCTTTTGGGGGGATAAATATGTTGTTCTGCCACGCTGTTGCGGCAAATCAGCTTTGCTCTTACTGCTTAACTTAAGTGGGCAATAAAAAGAGAAAATGTAATTCGCTTCAGACTCTCTTTATCCACCCTGGCGGTATTGACGAGCTCAGCTCGTCCAGGAAAAACTTGCTGAAAGCGGTATTGACGAGCTGAGCTTGTCAATACCGCCAGGGAGATTTCTTGTTTCTCTTCCCCGCCGGCTGCACTTTTCCCTCATCAGAGGGATTCCCCAGGATGGCTGGATGCCTGTCAGCACGCTGTGGGTAGCGATCTGTGATACCCACAGCATACTGAACTAGCATCCAGCCACCCTGGGAATCCCTGTGCAGCCGGCGGGGCAGAGAATGTGCGGGGCTGTGCAGGGATTCCCCTTATGATCCGCTGGTGCGGGGATCCCCTCTGTGGGGGGGGGTCCCCTTCTGTGCTGGCTGGTAGTGGCAGACGGGAATCCCCGTACTGTGCGTGCGGGTGGCCCTTCTGTGTGTGTGTGGGGGGGGTATCATCCTTCTATGGGGGCTAGTCGTGGTCGGTCGGGGACACCCCCTTCTGTGGTGAGGGGGGGAGGTGGGTGTCCCCATCTATGTGAGCTGTGGGTGGCCTCTCCCTCCTCTTTCCCCATCCCTCCCTCTCTGTCCTCCGTGCCCCCCCCCCCTCACCCCTGATCCTGTGTCTTCCTCCCCCCCCGACCCCGTGTCTCCCCCCTGTCAGAAGCCCTGATCTACTCACCTGAGGGCTTTCTCCTGCGCCGGCCGCGATGGACACCCTCCTCCTCCATCGCCGAAGTGTTTGCGTCCTTATTGGTCAGGACCCAGGCTCAAGTTTCTGTTTATGCAGGTCCTAGTCACCTGTGCACTCATTTTATCTTTGTACTGTACAGTAGAGATGTCGCAAACATCATATTTTGGGTTCACAAATGTCAAATCCAAACATGCGAAAAAAGTTCGGATTCGCGCAAACCAGGCGAGCCGTCATAGACTTCAATGGGTATGTGAATTTCACAAACTACAAAGGCTGTTTCTGGCCACAAAAGTGAAAGGAAAACTTGTTTTAAAGGGTCTAACACCTGGAAAGGGGCATGCCGGAGGGGGATCCATGTAAAAAGTCCCACCAAAAATTCTGCAGTTGACGCAGAGTCAGGTTTTTTAATCCCGAAGGGGCAGAAATCTCAGTACATTCCCACATTTGAGAAAAAGGGCTGCTTTAAAATGTCCAGAGTGGTAATGTAAAGGTCATGCCCACTTCACACTGACAGTCCAAATGCCGCATTCACAGAGATTGAGCGCTAACAGGTCTGTAAGGCCCTTAGGTGTGTTGGTGCTGCATGTGCACTAAACTGAAGCAGACTGGCTCAGTGTACAGCCGCATTTTTTAAATTTTTCTATTTGTGAAAGTTGTTGATAGAAAATTATTTTGAAAGTTATTTATGTATAGAAAAGTTATTTATAACAAATTAAAAAATACAATTTTTTTATTAAAAAAATACAAAATCTCAAGGTAATATTTATATAATTTTATATAATTTCAATGATAATTTAAAAAAAAATGTTAAGTCAGCACAGCAGGTGTCAGGATGACAGCAGGCCTGCCTGCCATTCGTGGAGGGGGTGATGTAGTGGTGTCACCAACTCCAATGCAGAGTCACGCAGTGGAGGCTTACCGCCAGTTGCCATTGGTGTTCAATGGGTGGAAGGCTGGCAGCAGGCCTGCCTGCCATTCATGGTGTGGGTAATGTGGTGGTGTCACCATCCACTCCAATGCAGAGTCACGCAATGGAGTCTTGCCACCAGTTGTCATTGGTGTTCAGTGGGTGGCAGGCTGGCCTTCCTGCCATTCGTGGTGGTGGTGCCACCCCCAACTCCAATGCAGAGTCAAGTAGTGGAGGCTTATTGCCAGTTTCCATTATTGTTGTGAGATCATCAAGGCACTCATGGCGGCGAAACGCCGAGGCTCGAGCTGAGAAGGAAGCTTCTGGGTCTCGCCAGGCCACTGCCGTCACTGGAACACAGTCTGGCGCTCAGTTCCCATTGGATAGGTGGTTGACGCGCTCTCAGTACGTGCTCCGCCACTGTAAACATTAGCCATGTGTTTCTGTTGCGTGTCAGCTGACCTGCTGAGACGCTGGTATGTCATTGGTTACTTTCAATGCTGTTTGTTTCTAAATGGTTAGTCCTTGTATGTAAGCATGGTGAGTGCCCCCAGACAGGCATCGCCTGTGATAGCATTATCCTTTGGCTTGTTGCTGGGTATGCGCTCACAAACTATCTGATTCCTGTTGCCAACTCTTGTTGCTTGTACCTTGACCACACTTAACTCTAGATTGATTCCCTGTTGCCGACCCTGCTTTGTATTCTTACCACGCTCTATTGATTTACCCATTGCCGACTCTGCTATCGTACCTGGACCTTGCCTATCTGCCACCTGGATGGACCGCTGCCTGGATAAGGACTTGAATGAACGCTGCCTGGACTAACATCTGGCTAGTACTGACCACGCTATCTCTTAAGTGCCTGAACTGTTTAACCATTCTACCTGGTTGCAGTCATCTGACTCTCATCTGGATTGCCTTATCCTCCAGGCCTCAGGTGACTATTATACTTGGGAACACTGTGCCGTGCATTATTACTATTGGTTCTGTTTGGTGAATACGATCTGTCAATCTGTATGCTACATCTACCTGCAGGGTTATTGTAGTTCTGTGTTAGGTAGGAGTTTGGTGCAGGTGTTATGGGCTGGGCTATAGTTCAGTCATATAGGCATACAGCCTGACCTATGGTCATTGACCAGACAAGCCTGACAGTATCACAGGCCCAAAATTCCCCAATCAAATAAGGAGACTAATGGGGGGTCTCCACAATGGATGAATTACAACATCAATTACTGATCTTCACTGGGGCTGTAAATACACTTACGGAACAAGTATCTGCTCAACAGGTGCAACTGACTCAATTGGCCAATGCCACTTCTCATGTTGAACCTTTGTTTCTCCTACTGAACGTTTAGGACCTCCTCCAGCTTCTCCTCTTAGAGCACCTATGGACCCTAAAATGCCTCGTCCGGAGAAATTTTCTGGCACCAGATCTCAATTCAGTAATTTCATGAATAACTGTCTGTCGTATTTCAAAGTTCGTTCTCAATCCTCTGGTTAAGAATATTAAAAAGTATCCTTTGTCATATCCCTGTTGCAAGGGGAGCCACAGCCTTGGGCCTATGGCCTACTTCCTGAGCATGAAGTCTTGACCTCAGTTGATAATTTGTTTAAAGAGAACCCGAGGTGGGTTTTACAAATCCTAATTGCATACAGAGGCTGGGTCTGCATATAATGCCCAGCCTCTGTTGCTATATTATCTCCCAGCAGGCTGTTTACATGTATACTGTCATTCTCGCCACTCCCGCGCCTGCAATGTTGAAGAATATGCTACAGAATTCCGGCAATGGGCAGTCTCAACTAATTGGAATGATTCAGCTCTAATGGACCAATTTCTGTTTGGACTACCTGATATTATTAATGATATTCTTGTCAGTCATCCAGTAGCTTTATCCTTAGAACAAGCTATTACTTTGGCAATCCGGGTTGACAGGCGGGTCACACAACGCCACCAGGGAAAGTCTTACATATCTATTCCTCAGAATCAGAATCAGAATTTATTTTCCGCCAAGCACGACTGGGTCGTGCCCGGAATTGGGCTTGGCATAAGCAGGGCATAGAAACAGTAAAATGACACACACCAGAGATAGCAATACATCAAAAACAAATACAATACGGTACAGTAATTACATAAGCAGCCATTTCCAAAAAGAGAGTTCTGCAGTGCAGGCATGCTTAAAAGACTATTCTAGCTAGTGAAGCAAGCGGCCTAGGGAGGGGCCGCTCTTCTTTCGGTTGTGGGGGATGGGAGCGAGTCCAGTGAGTTCAGTGATTTGACAGCTGAGGGGAAGAAGCTGTTCCTGTGCCTTGAGGTCCTGGTGTAGATGGCCCGATACCTCTGGCCTGAACGGAGACGACAGAAGAAGTGGGAGCCTGGGTGCGAAGGATCATTTGCGATCCGCAAGGCTCTGGAGCGTAGTCTGGTGTTGAAGAGTAGGTCCAGTGGGGGAAGTGGTTTTCCGATGATCCTTTCCGCTGATCTGATGACTCTCTGTAACTTGTGTCTGTCGCTGGCAGAGGAGCCAGCATACCAGACGAGGATAGAAGAACAGATGACGGATTCGATGGTGGCTGGTTCCTGCTACCGTTCCTTCCAATAATAGTAACATCACAACAACTACTGAGGAACCAATGCAACTTGTGTTTTCAAAACTCTCCTTGGAAGAGAAAAATCAGAGAAAAGTGGAAAGATTATGTTTCTATTGTGGGGAACCTGGACACATTGTTCAATTATTCCCTAATAAAAATCGGAAAACTCCAATGCTTAACTAGGGTGGAGAGAAACCAGTGAGGCAATCAGAATTTCTCTCCAGAAAATAATCTCATCATGCTACCCCTCTCCATTCTTCAAGGAGAAATTGTGTACAATTGCCATGCCTTAATCGATTGTGGGGTGGTGGGCAATTTCATGGACATTTCCCTAGCAGAGACATTATCCATTCAGACAACTGCAGTGTCTGAATCGATACGTATCACTGCGGTTGATGATACAGTGTTACAGGAGGACCAAAGGTTAAGGTTAACTACTGAAGTCACCTTGCAGGTAGGAGTTCTGCATTTTGAAGTCATGAAGTTTTATTGATTGAATTTACCTTCTTATCCAATTCTTCTTGGGTTACCATGGTTGAAGAAACATAACCCAGTGTTTGATTGGCAGTCTGGTCAGTTGATTAACTGGTCTGTTCAGTGTAATGATGAGTGTTTACAAAAAATGTGCCAAGTTGTACCAAACTCCTTAACTACTTCCCGACCGCCGTATAGACAAATGGCGGCCGGGAAGTGGACGCCGCAAGGACCGCCGTATTGACAAAATGCGGCGGTCCTTGTATGGGCATGGGCGGAGCGATCGCGTCATCCGTGACGCGATCCTCCGCCGGGAGTCGGAAGCCCGGCATTTTGCCTCTGCTCGCCGGCCACTTAGCAGCGCCGGCGAGCGGAGGGATCTCGGGGATCCGCCAAACAGAAAGTATAAGGCACTTTGTTAGGTAAACAAAGTGCCTTATACATGCTTCCTCCTCGCCTCGTGGTCTCATTGTTGCAGAGACCACCAGCGAGGAGGAAACCATTACAGGTATACACTGCACATTGCTTTTTGTTACCCACAGCCCCCCTGATCTCCCACCCCAGGCCTCATACCCCCCCTGATCACCCCAGCAGACCCCTGCCCAGCACCCTTGCACCCCTATAAACCCCCCCCCACCTGCCACTAACTAGCGACACTGTCCCTTAGTTTAGGTCCCTAACTGCCTCCTAGTCACCCCTGATCCCCCCCCCTACCTTTAGATTACCCCCAGACCCCATCCCAGACTACCCCCCTGTATACTGTATACATCTGTATACAGCTACCTTACCCTCTGATCCCCCTCTGATCCCCCTCTGATCACCTGTCTATCAACTGTCCATCACCCCTCAGCACCCCCACTCATAAGAGCAGACCCTAACTGCCCCGCGGGGGTAACCGATCACCTGCCCAGGCCCTCGATTGCCCTCATACCCCCCTCCTGATTACATCCCCTGCTCTTTGTTTACATCTGTCCTCCCCAGCGATCACTAACTGATCTGCGATCAGTAACCCCCTGTGTCTGCCTCTCATCAGATCAGGCCTCAGTCTGCCCCGTGCGGGCTCCTGATCAACCCCCCACCCCCTCAAATCGCCCTCAGACCCCCCCCCCCTAATCACCGTCCAAGTGCATTGTATTCGATTGTGCTGCGCTTGTATTCGATTGTGCTGCGCTTGTATTCGATTGTGCTGCGCTTGTATTTGATTGTCCCGTGATCTGCTTCGATTGTCCCGTGATTGTTTGATTGCCTCTGAGACCCCACTTTCCACCAACCCCCACCCCACCACCACCCCCACCCCCCATCACCTTCCGAGTGCATCAGATTTGATTGTGCTGCGCTTGTATTCGATTGTGCTGCGATTGTATTTGATTGTCCCGTGATCTGCTTCGATTGTCCCGTGATTGTTTGCCTCTGAGACCCCACTTCCCACCAACCCCCACCACACCACCACCCCCACCCCCCATCACCTTCCGAGTGCATCAGATTTGATTGTGCTGCGCTTGTATTAGATTGTGCTGCGATTGTATCTGATTGTCCCGTGATCGGCTTCGATTGTCCCGTGATTGTTTGATTGCCTCTGAGACCCCACTTCCCACCAACCCCCACCCCACCACCACCCCCCATCACCTTCCGAGTGCATCAGATTTGATTGTGCTGCGCTTGTATTCGATTGTGCTGCGATGGTATTTGATTGTCCCGTGATCGGCTTCGATTGTCCCGTGATTGTTTAATTGCCTCTGAGACCCCACTTCCCGCCACACCCAACCCCACCCTCCCCCCCCCACCACACCCAACCCCACCCCCCCCACCACACCCAACCCCCCACCACACCCAACCCTACCCACACCCAACCCTACCCTCCCTCCCCACCACACCCAACCCTACCCCCCCCCCCCCACCACACCCAACCCCACCCTCCCCCCCACCACACCCAACCCCCCCCTCCCCCCCCCCACCACACCCAACCACCACCTTCCGAGTGCATCAGATTTGCTTGTGCTGTGATTAGAGTCGATTGTGCTGTAATTGTATTTGATTGTCCCGTGATTGTTTGATTGCCTCTGAGACCCCACTTCCCACCAACCCCAATACCTCTCAAATACTCCCTTTTTGCTAGGTAGGTGCTCTTTTTTTCTGGGTAGTCTCGGAGGAAAACCCCATAAATTTAGCAATCCACAATGGCAAGAAGGGGGCTTTCCGATGACGAGGTATACAGGTACATGGACCAGTCGGATGAGTTCTTTTGGGAAGAATCCGTCGAATCTTCCGGGTCCGAATTTGAACCTGTAGAAAGCAGTGGTTCCCTGACCAAAAGTGATGACGAGGCTATGGTCCCGGCTAGAGCCAGGCATACCAGACCCCAAGTCGTTAGACCGCAGGTGGCGCAGGATCCGCCTCAAGGGCAGCAGGGTGGTGCTAGCGCTGTTGATAGTTTTCTTGGTGAGGCAGGCACCAGCAGCGCAGCATCTCCTGGACTTGGTACCAGTACTTCTGTAGACCCTGGCGAAGTGGTGAGCGTCAGCATGGAAGTTGAAACTGGTACAGTGGCAAGTGCAGTAGTACCCCCGTCGCAGCCACCAAGAAGAAGACGGGCCCGTAGTACCCATAGACTCCCAGAGGTGCTGGCACAACCAGATTGGCAATCCCCTGATTCCGCCACACCCGTAGTGCCCCCTTTCACCGCCCAGTCTGGAGTCCAGGTGGCGACAGCTCATCTAGGAATGGCCCTAGAATTTTTGCAGCTGTTCATCACCCAGGTTCTCTTGGACTTAATTGTGGTTGAGACCAACCGTAAAGCCACACAATTCATCACCGAGCACCCGGAGAGCATGTATGCCCAGCCTTTCGGGTGGAAACCAGTCCAAGTTTCCGACATTAAAATCTTTTTGGCCCTTATCCTTCACTTGGGACTAATGAAACAAAATGTATTGCGGTCGTATTGGTCTACGAACCCAGTACATCATGTTCCCTTGTACCCTGCTGCCATGTCCAGGACACGATTTGAGTCCATCCTGCGCTTCCTGCTCTTCAACGACGACGAAACCTGTCATGAAAGGGGAGACCCTGCTTATGACCGGCTCCACAAAATTCGGCCCCTCATAGACCACCTGTCCTCAACATTTGCAGATGCTTATATCCCTGAACAGCACATCTGCGTAGACAAGTCCCTCTTACGCTTTACCGGGCGCCTTGGCATCAAATAGTACATCCCAAGCAAGCGCGCCCGCTAAGGGGTGAAACTGTATAAGCTCTGTGAAAGGGCCACAGGCTATACATGTCGTTTTAGGGTCTATGAGGGAAAAGACTCAAAATTGGAGCCGGTCGGATGCCCTGACTACCTGGGGAGCAGTGGAAAGGTTGTGTGGGACTTGGTGTCACCCTTGTTCCAGAAGGGGTACCATCTTTTTGTGGACAATTATTACACAAGTGTGGCCCTCTTTCAGCACTTAAAGTTAGAAGGAATCCGATGCTGTGGCACTGCACGGCCTAGTCGGCAGGGCTTCCCCCAACGGCTCGTTACCACCATACTTGAACGGGGGCAGAGGGCCGCCTTGCGTACTGAAGACCTGCTCGCGGTGAAATGGAGGGACAAGAGGGACGTTTACTTTCTGTCCACCATTCACACAGACACGACAGTCCAAATTCAACGGGCAACTAAGGTCATTGAAAAGCCCCTTGTCATCCACGAATATAATGTCAACATGGGAAGGGTGGACTTCAATGACCAGAGGTTAGCGCCCTATTTAATTACCCAGAAAACAAGACGCTGGTATAAGAAAGTGTCTTTTTATCTGATTCAATTGGCAGTTTACAACAGCTTTGTTCTCTACAGTAAGGCTGGGAGAACTGGATCTTGCCTCCAATTTCAGGAACAGATCATTCTGGACATCCTGTATCCAGGAGGTGCCAGGCCCCCCCCCCCCCCCCAGATGCAACTAGCCGACTGCATGGTAGGCATTACGCCTATTAGATTCCGTGTGCCCCAGGTCAACGCATCCGAAGAAAACGTTGCCGTGTCTGCAGCAGGACTGGAAGAAGGAATGACACCAGTTTTTATTGTCCCCGCTGTCCTGACCAGCCTGGCCTATGCGTAGGGCCGTGTTTTGAGAGGTACCACGAGCAGGTACACTATTAGAACCTAGGGAACTCCAGACATAGGAGTAGGCACACACTCAGTGGTCTTTTGCACATTGTCGCAGGGAGAGGAGAGGTAAGCGTGAAAACCAAACGGGTAAGCATAAAAGTCGGAAGAAGGATCGGTTTCCATGCTTGATATTGCTGATCTGTCCTGGGTTGTCGATATAAGACGGCATGTTTGAATTTCCCTTGAGTGTGGACACCCCCGGTTTATATGTGATTTGGGCCTATGATGATGCTTTAATGCCACACAGAGTCATCTCTATTGGCAGGCATATTGCTGTATCCTACAGGCATAATGCTGTATACTAAAGTTCTGAGGCCCAGTCACATTAGTTGGTGGCTCACCCTGAGTGCAGGGTGGCACGGGGTGTCTCTCTCCTGAAGTTATCACTGCCATTGATGTGGAGGAAGATCTGCCATTGATGTGGAGCAAGGTATGTTTGCCGTTCATTTTTCCTTTCAGCCCAGAGTGCATTACTTGTATACCCAATATAAGGAGTATAGCAGAAACTCCTAATACTGGCCATTAATGTAATGATTGCAGAGACCCTAAAATGCCAGGACAGACTCCACAAATGACCCCATTTTGGAAAGAGGACACCCTAAAGTATTATGTGAGGTGCACGGTGGGTTCATAAAAGATTTTAGTTTTTGTCACAAGTTAGCAGAATTTTTTTTTTATTTATTTTTTTAACAAAGTGTCATTTTCCGTTTACTTGTGACAAAAAAATAAAATTTTCAATGACCTCACCATTACCTTCATGGAATACCTTGTTGTGTATTCTTTCCAAAATGGGGTCATTTGTGGGGTTTGTTAACTGTCCTGGCAAGTGGGCGGGGTGCTAAATTGTGAGCACCCTTGTAAAGCCTAAAGGTACTCATTGGACTCTGGGCCCCTTAGCGCAGTTAGGGTGCAAAAAAGTGCCACACATGTGGTATCGCCGTACTCGGGAGAAGTAGTATAATTTGTTTTGGGGTGTATTTTTACACATACCCATGCTGGGTGGGAGAAATACCTCTGTAAATGACAATCTTTTGATTTTTTTACACACAATTGTCCATTTACAGAGTTATTTCTCCCACCCAGCATGGGTATGTGTAAAAATACACCCCAAAACACATTATACTACTTCTCCCGAATACGGCGATACCACATGTGTGGCACTTTTTTGCACCCTAACTGCGCTAAAGGGCCCAAAGTCCAATGAGTACCTTTAGGATTTCACAGGTCATTTTGCGGAATTTGATTTCCAGACTACTCCTCGCGGTTTAGGGCCCCTAAAATGCCAGGGCAGTATAGGAACCCCACAAATGACCCCATTTTAGAAAGAAGACACCCCAAGGTATCCCGTTAGGAGTATGGTGAGTTCATAGAAGATTTTTTTTTTTGTCACAAGTTAGTGGAAAATGACACTTTGTGAAAAAAACAATAAAAATCAATTTTCCGCTAACTTTTGACAAAAAATAAAATCTTCTATGAACTTACCATACTCCTAATGGAATACCTTGGGGTGTCTTCTTTCTAAAATGGGTTCATTTGTGGGGTTCCTATACTGCCCTGGCATTTTAGGGGCCCTAAACCGTGAGGAGTAGTCTGGAAATCAAATTCCGCAAAATGACCTGTGAAATCCTAAAGGTACTCATTGGACTTTGGGCCCTTTAGCGCAGTTAGGGTGCAAAAAAGTGCCACACATGTGGTATCGCCGTACTCGGGAGAAGTAGTACAATGTGTTTTGGGGTGTATTTTTACACATACCCATGCTGAGTGGGAGAAATAACTCTGTAAATGGACAATTGTGTGTAAAAAAATCAAAAGATTGTCATTTACAGAGGTATTTCTCCCACCCAGCATGGGTATGTGTAAAAATACACCCCAAAACACATTGTACTACTTCTCCCGAGTACGGCAATACCACATTTGTGGCACTTTTTTGCACCCTAACTGCGCTAAAGGGCCCAAAGTCCAATGAGTACCTTTAGGATTTCACAGGTCATTTTGCGGAATTTGATTTCCAGACTACTACTCACGGTTTAGGGCCCCTAAAATGCCAGGGCAGTATAGGAACCCCACAAATGACCCCATTTTAGAAAGAAGACACCCCAAGGTATTCTGTTAGGAGTATGGTAAGTTCATAGAAGATTTTATTTTTTGTCAAAAGTTAGCGGAAAATTGATTTTTATTGTTTTTTTCAAAAAGTGTCATTTTCCACTAACTTGTGACAAAAAATAAAATCTTCTATGAACTCACCATACTCCTAACGGAATACCTTGGGGTGTCTTCTTTCTAAAATGGGGTTATTTGTGGGGTTCCTATACTGCCCTGGCATTTTAGGGGCCCTAAACCGTGAGGAGTAGTCTGGAAATCAAATTCCGCAAAATGACCTGTGAAATCCTAAAGGTACTCATTGGACTTTGGGCCCTTTAGTGCAGTTAGGGTGCAAAAAAGTGCCACACATGTGGTATTGCCGTACTCGGGAGAAGTAGTACAATGTGTTTTGGGGTGTATTTTTACACATACCCATGCTGGGTGGGAGAAATACCTCTGTAAATGACAATCTTTTGATTTTTTTACACACAATTGTCCATTTACAGAGTTATTTCTCCCACCCAGCATGGGTATGTGTAAAAATACACCCCAAAACACATTATACTACTTCTCCCGAGTACGGCGGTACCACATGTGTGGCACTTTTTTGCAGCCTAACTGTGGTAAGGGGTCCAAAGTCCAATGAGCACCTTTAGGCTTTACAGGGGTGCTTACAATTTAGCACCCCCCAAAATGTCAGGACAGTAAACACACCCCACAAATGACCCCATTTTGGAAAGTAGACCCTTCAAGGTATTCAGAGAGGGGCATGGTGAGTCCTTGGCAGATTTCATTTTTTTTTGTCGCAAGTTAGAAGAAATGGAAACTTTTTTTTTTTTTTGTCACAAACTGCCATTTTCCGCTTACTTGTGACAAAAAATAATATCTTCTATGAACTCACTATGCCTCTCAGTGAATACTTTGGGATGTCTTCTTTCCAAAATGGGGTCATTTGGGGGGTATTTATACTATCCTGGAATTCTAGCCCCTCATGAAACATGACAGGGGGTCAGAAAAGTCGTAGATGCTTGAAAATGGGAAAATTCACTTTTTGCACCATAGTTTGTAAACGCTATAACTTTTACCCAAACCAATAAATATACGCTGAATAGGGTTTTTTTTATCAAAAACATGTTTGTCCACATTTTTCGCGCTGCATGTATACAGAAATTTTACTTTATTTGAAAACTGTCAGCACAGAAAGTTAAAAAAATCATTTTTTTCCCAACATTCATGTCTTTTTTGCTGAATATAATAAAAAGTAAAAATCGCAGGAGCAATCAAATAGCACCAAAAGAAAGCTTTTTTAGTGACAAGAAAAGGAGCCAAAATTCATTTAGGTGGTAGGTTGTATGAGCGAGCAATAAACCGTGAAAGCTGCAGTGGTCTGAATGGAAAAAAAGTGGCCGGTCCTTAAGGGGTAGAAAGCCCTAGGTCCTCAAGTGGTTAAACAAAAGTTACCTCCTGTTTATCAAGAGTTCGCAGATGTATTTTCTCCAAAAGCAGCTGATATATATTTCGTGAGTTCCTTGGCAAATTTATGGTTGTATATTTTGATGACATCTTGATCTTCTCTTCTTCCTTGTCTGAACATCGTGACCATCTGAAAAAGGTGTTAGTCAAGTTGAGAGGGATGGTGTCAGCAGCGGATGGTGTCAGCAGCGTTCATGCAGAGATCCGGCCGCATGATTCTCAGGCTGCAAATGAGGGTGGACACATGCGCTGTCGGCGACGCCCCTCTTATACTCTAAGGAAGCGTGTCAGCTGATCTCCTGTCAGCTGACACGCATGGCTCCACCTCTGGTGCCTGATTGGCCAAGCGGCTTAGGGGCGTGTGTCAGGAACTCACCTCTGGAGTCCCGCGATGCAGCCGGGTCCGCCGGGAGTCAGGCGCACTCTGGCACTTCCGGATCCGCGTCGTCCTCGCGCGCGCACAGCAACCCCGGCGTCCATAGTAACAGGGGTGTGCGCGCGCATCCAGGAAGTGAGCGGGGACGGACGCATAGATCCAAGTGTCCGTCCTATACGCTCAGAAAGCGTTCCTTGTAGTGTCAGCTGACATTGGCAGTCAGCTGACATTCGAGAGGGTCCACCATTGGTTGTGTCAGCTGAAGATTACAGCTGACACTTAGGCAGGGAATTGCTGTATGCTGATTGGTTGCTGTGAGAGTGGCCAGCCACTGATTGGGTGTGTGAAAGTATTTGAACAGTGCTTCCTCACTAGCTCATTGCCCGTGATAGCTTTAGCGTTTGCTTGCTGGGTGCTGTTATATATATTTATATTGTGGATCTTCTGTGTACCGATTTTTCCTGGATAACGACTACTCTTCTTGTTTGCCGCCTGACCTGAACCTTGCGTGGAATATTACTACTGCTGACCGCCGCCTGTACCGACCTCTGCCTGGAATCCGACTCTGATATCGCTTGTCCCTGTGTACCTCGATACCTCTGATCTTACGTGTATGACCTCGGATTGTCTCTGGACTGTGTTACTTTGTATCCTAGTTTGGCCTGGAGGAATATTCGTTCACCCTGAATTAAGCCCCAATACTTTGCACACTTAAGGCCTGGGTGTAACCGAAGTCGGGTAGGTGTTGTCTCCTCACCTCCTGTTCAAGCGGGGACGCGCCACATAGGGTGAAGCGTGTGGTGATAGATTGGGGCATTGGGGCTAATTTGTGAGTGTATATTCTGACAGGCCTGACATTATCACAGGCCCACTATACCCCATACTCAGCTATGGACGTTGACAGGGAACGTTCTCAAATGGAGGTCCTCTGTGACCTGGTTGCCCAACTCAGAATCTCTGTGGAAGAAGTTCAGAAAAACTATTCCCAGATCCAGGAACAGCTACGTAATCCAGGGGCTCCTCCCACTCCTGTTTTTGCTGCCGCGGCCGCACCTGTTCCATCTCCAGCAGCCGAGGCTGCTTCTGCTCAGGTCCAACCCCATGATCCTCAAATACCAGAACCCAGACTTCCTTTACCAGAGAGATTTTCTGGAGATCGAGCTAAATTCAGACTTTTTCGGAGCGCATGTTTTTTGCATTTTCCACTTCTACCTAGAACCTACGCCAATGAAAATACTCGTGTAGCAGCAATCATATCTCTACTACAGGGAGAGCCCCAGGTCTGGGCGCTTCGTTTAGTAGAACAGCAACATCCAGCGCTTACCAGTACCACTACCCTGTTTGAGGCCCTAGCAGAACTTTATGAGGATCCTGGTAAGGGAGCTTCTGCAGAATCTGCTCTTCAAGCTCTCCGTCAAGGCAGGCGTCCTGTGGAGGAATACGTTACTGAGTTCCGCCATTGGTCCGGGGATACGGCATGGAATGATGCAGCTTTAAAGCATCAGTTCAGGTTGGGTCTTTCAGAACAACTAAAGGATGAATTAGCCAGGGTTGGAATTCCTGCCACGTTGAAGGAGTTGATTCAACTGTCCATCCAGATCGATCGACGTCTTAGGGAGAGACGCCAGGAAAGATCCTCCTCTTTTAAACCAACATGGTCATCTTCGGTTCCTCCAGCCCCTGTTCCTGTTTCTCTTCCATCCTCACCCATTTCAGATGATCCTGAACCAATGCAGTTGGGTGTCTCCGTGACCGAGAAAGCTAGGAGGAGAAAAGATGGGTTATGCCTCTACTGTGGGGGCTCAGGGCACTATGCTCAGGACTGTCCTATTAAAAAGAAGAAACAGGAAAACTCCAGCGCTTAGGTGAGGCCGAGGAAACTTACCTAAGCGAGCAGGTATTTCCTCTTAAATATGATCGTGTTTTGTTGCCTATTGATATTGTCTGGGGTAGCAAAAATTACCAAGGTCAAGCTTTTGTTGATTGTGGAGCTGCAGGTAATTTTATGGATCTATCTCTGGCACAGGAGCTCGGTATTCCTGTTTCTGTTTCTTCTGAAAAGTTGTATGTGACAGCCAATGATGACACACCACTGCAAGCTGGTCAGCCAACCTCTGTCACGCCAGACATTTCCTTAAAGATTGGTGCACTTCATTCTGAATTTCTGAAGTTCTATGTATTGAATATTCCTTCTAGTCCCGTCATTTTGGGGTTACCGTGGCTGAAATTGCACAATCCAACTATTGATTGGCAGTCAGGCCAAATTGTCAGGTGGTCCTCTTATTGCAATAATTGTTGTCTTACACATTTACATCTGGGTGCTACTAGTATTGTGGATAAGTTACCAGAAGTTTACCATGAATTTGCAGATGTTTTCTCTCCTCAGGCTGCTGATAAGTTACCTCCACACAGGTCCTATGATTGTTCTATTGACATTTTTCCTGGTACTATGCCACCTTAAGGGAGGTTATATAGTCTTTCAGGGCCTGAGGATCGGGCAATGAAGGACTATATTAAAGAAAATCTGGACAAGGGGTTCATTCGTCCATCCTCTTCCCCTGCGGGTGCCGGTTTTCTCTTCGTAGAGAAAAAGGATGGTGGGTTGAGGCCCTGTATTGATCGTGGAGGATTAAACAAAATCACCATCAAAAACCATTACCCTTTACCGTTAATTGAAGATTTGTTTGCTCAGGTAGCCGGTGCTAAACTCTTCTCTAAACTAGATCTCAGGGGTGCTTACAATCTAATAAGAATAAGACAGGGGGATGAGTGGAAAACGGCCTTTAACACCAAAGATGGACACTATGAATATTTAGTGATGCCGTTCGGATTATGTAATGCTCCAGCTGTGTTCCAGGATTTCATTAACGATGTATTTCGCGACTATTTGGGTCGCTTTCTTGTCGTGTATTTAGATGACATTTTAATTTTCTCCTCCTCTCTAGATGAACATCATGTTCATGCAAAAAAGGTGTTACAGAAACTCAGGGAGAATTGTTTGTATGCTAAATTGGAGAAATGCGAATTTGAAATTCAAGAAGTATCCTTTCTAGGTTATGTTATGTCTAGTTCAGGTCTAGCTATGGATCCTGCCAAACTTTAAGCAGTTTTGAATTGGCCTCAACCTACTGTTCTGAAATCCTTGCAACGATTCCTTGGTTTTGCTAATTTTTATAGAAAATTTATTAAAAGTTTTTCCCTCAGCGTGGCTCCATTGACGGATCTCACAAGAAAAGGTGCAGATCCCTCCAATTGGACTCCTGAAGTGCAGGCAGCATTTAAAGGGCTCAAAGAAACCTTCTGTTCTGCTCCAGTTCTGATCCATCCTGACGTACAACGACCTTTCATTCTGGAAGTGGATGCGTCAGAATTAGGAGTAGGGGCAGTACTTTCTCAGTACACTGGTTCTCCTGAGTGTCTCCATCCATGTGCTTTTTTTCTAAAAAAATTTCTTCCGCTGAGTGGAACTATGATATTGGAAACCGAGAACTTTTAGGTGTTAAATTAGCCTTTGAAGAGTGGCGGCATTGGTTAGAGGGAGCTTTACATCCTGTCACGGTTTATACAGATCATAAAAACCTCGAATATATTGAGAACGCTAAAAGACTTAATCCTCGACAAGCTCGATGGGCTTTGTTCTTTTCGCGTTTCAATTTTACAATAACTTACAAACCTGGTGTGAAGAAACGCGGAAAAGCCGCCGCACGGACACAGGATGAGGCGGCTGTTTCCGCGGCTGGCATAGCGGAACGTGGAGAAACCGCCGCGTCTGACACGGCGGTTTGCGCGCACAGGCTTGCTACTGACAGTCTGACCAGGCGCGGGGACGCCACCGCATGTGCAGATAGCGGTGCGTCTCACCCCGCGTGCAGACCAGCAGAGACATTGCAAAGCGTGACTGGTGTGGCTGGGACTGATAGCCCACACAGGTTCAGAATGACGCGCGCGCGCTGAGAGGCAGAGTTTATATGACAGCCAGAAGAAGGTCAGCTGACCAAGTTGGTCAGCTGACATTTCCACCACTTTTCATTGGTCCAGCACTTTAGGGTGGTGCTGGAGAGCGCTATAGTATATATACAGGTGGCTGGGCATTTGCTGGTTGTCTGCCGTTGCGATCACTACGTGGTAGCACTCAGGCCTTGTCTGTTTCTGTGTTCTGTAGTCACTTGAAGGAAAATAAGCTGTTGTGTGGCACTTCCCACATATAGGATGATAGTCCTCAGCATGAATTGCACAAACAACTTACTATGAGCCCCACTATATGCACTTCATTTATAAGTCACGAGGCGTGTGCTCCGCATAAACACCTGAAGAAAGAGTCCAATCACATATGTATAAAGAAGCAAAGAAGCGTGCACCTTCCGTCTCTGGGTTTATTTCCGCATTGGTGACAATTCCGTAATACAGTGATTCATCATATTCATTAAATATTGCGTATAAACATCGTGCATACTAGGTCTTACGTATCCTTTAGTGAGTGGGTCGTCATAGTGGAGGTGGGTAGTAGGTGGTATAGCGACGGCCGTTTCGCGTCTCCTGACGCTTGGTCACGCTGCAGACCACTGTGAATGGGGGCTGTGAGCTTCCGTGATTAAGACGGAGCATTAGCTCCGCCCCTTCTGGTCGCGTCACTTCTCCCATACTTGAGCTGGTTGCCATAACTCCAAAGGACGCTGATCCAGGGGGATCACGCCATTGGCCAAACAAAGGGAAGTATACAACTGTAGCCTTGTTTGTAAACACTTACCAATACCTATGACGGCACTTTCATATAGTTGTACCACCCTCCTCAAAATGAGGGTTCGTGTGGTGCACAACTATAAATACACAGTGCTACCCTTAATGGGGCACCTGTGCAGAGGGCATATTGTTACAGCCCTCCTTTCCGCGAACGTCTGTATTAAATGGCTACATTGAAGGGTCCCGTTATCTCTCTGTAACCAGCGTCCCCGTTGTCATGGCAACTGTGAGGTAAGTGTTTTGTGAAATAGTGTAAACTTTAAAAACACTTGGGGGGTATAAATTAGGTTTAAGTTACACTGGAATATATTTTTAATACCAAAAGGTGGGGCATCTACCAAGGGGCTAACCTTAACAGGTAATAATCCTACTTTGCCATTATTACTTTTTACAGGAACCTAGCTGGACTCTATCCATTAGTCATCTACTTATCGCTCTATGGCCTCTAAACCGATATTTATCCGGCAGTATATATTTTATCCATTTCTGTCAATTACAGATTTATACCCATCTTAATTCTAGCATTACATCCACAAAACTTAATATAAATATGGTGTCAAACAGTCTTTTTCTTAAAAGAAATTCTTTCAAGGGTCCAGCATGCAAGAAAGTTCTGTTTTGTCGTTAAGGCCTAACGGGCCCATTGCTTCAGTCCTCAAGATCATCTTGGTTTCCCTCCTCAATAACAGCCTCTCCCTATCACCGCCCCTTGATGGGGTCTCTTGTTTTTCTAGCGCTAAAAAACGTAAATTAAATCTTTCAGTAGAATGCTTTTTTCTCATGTGTTCGATAAGTCGGGTACAGCCCTTTCCCGATTTGATGGAACTCATATGTTCCCCAAATCTAACTTTCATTGGTCTGGCAGTCTGTCCTATATAGAACCGACTGCAAGGACATATCAATGCATATACAACAAAATCAGTTTGACAGGTAAAAAATCCCTTTATCTGTATCGATTCTCCACCTATTTTTACAATTTTTTGGTTAAGCAGTTTGTTACACCACTTTCAGTGGCCGCATCTATAATTCCCCATGGGCAACGTTGCCCTCAACCAATCTTTGTTTTTGGGAGAGACAAACTCACTGCTGGTAAGTATATTGCCCAGGGTGGGAGCATGTCTAAAAGCCACCCTGGGGATCCCATGCGATATGCATGCCAGATCAGGATCATGGACCAATTGGAATGTATGGCCCTCCTGATTTAGTCGGCCATCAAGGAAAAATTGAATGTAAAAGTCGTTCTCACGACATTGGTTTCATCTTTCTCTCTCGGGGTCAATAGCAATCTCCTCGCCTGCCCCCAGGCTCTACGTCTGGACCTTTTGAGTAGGTCAGAATCGTATCCTCTTCTCTGGAATCTAGCAGTGAGTTCATCAGCTTGTGCAGTAAAATCCTCATCCCTGCTGTTATTACGCCGCAATCTTAAATATTGTCCATAGGGGATGGCTTCTATTACGTGCCTAGGGTGGAAACTTTGTGCATGGAGAATAGAATTAGTAGCTGTATTTTTCCTAAAGCCTTTCGTGATCAGTTGATTATCTTCAATCATTAATTTGACATCCAAGAACGTCACTTCACGGTCATTAATCTCGGATGTGAACTGCATGTTCACCTCATTGACGTTTAAGTATTGCATGAATTCCCCAAATTCGTTCTCTGTCCCCGACCACACCACCAGGACATCATCCACGTACCTGGACCAACGTCTGATGCACCTCCTGTATGGATTAATATCCGAGAGTACAGCAGACTCCTCCCACGCCCCCAAGAAGAGGTTAGCGTAGGAGCATGCCACCCGGATCCCCATGGCCGTCCCGGACACTTGATGGTACCAACTGCGGTCAAACAGGAAAGCATTATGTGTCAATACAAAATTAAGGCATTCAAGAATGAATTCAACAAATTCTTCATCTTTATTAGTGCACAAAAGGTACCGTCTGACCGCAGCTATTCCCATGTCGTGCGGGATCCTGCTGTACAGACTGGCCACGTCAATCGTGGCCAGTCTGTCTCCGGGCACCCACGTGGCATGCTCCACCATCCTTAACACCTCTAGGGTGTCCCTGAGGTAGGATGGCACCCCCCTCAAGAGGGGGCGCAGGAGGTGGTCCAGGTATCTAGATAACCACTCCGTGAGGGACCCACAGCCTGAAACTATGGGTCTTCCCGGCGGTGAGGTCAGGGATTTGTGGAGCTTCGGTATATGATACCACACTGGTCGTCGTGGGTAGAGTGGGAGTAGATCTGAAGCCAGTTTAAGTGAAAGAAAACCTTTTTCTACACCTTTTCGCAGCACAGTGCGCAGTGCATTTTGATACCGCGTGGTGGGATCAGAAGGGATGGGGTGATATGTCTCCCGGTCATTAAACTGTCTCAAAGCCTCATTGCAATATTGTTCATTGGACATAATGACAAGGTTACCTCCTTTATCTGCCCTTCTGAGTATCACCTCGCGATTCTTTTTCAACCAGTTCAGTGCTCTCCTCTCCTCTACATTCAAGTTAGAATCGACTGAATCACAAATTACTGCTTTTACATCTTTAAGTGCGCATTCAAAAAAGTGTTCCAGTGTGGAACCTGGAACTGTGGGAAAGGGCTGTACCGACCTACATGCCCTAAATGAGCCAACATCACCTAGACTTAGCATTCTAGAGTCCCTATTTTCTAAGCCTTCTTGTTGATCAGTTTCCATTAATAGATCTTCCAGTACCTGTATAATCTCCTCATCAGTGGGGTTCGACTGCACCGAAGGAAAAAACCCTAGAGTGCTTGTTTCATTATCCCCTATCATTTGAGGGAGAAAAGGAGAGAAATTATGATTAGATGATAAAAACCCCTCGGTGGGTGTCTGCAGGGGATTAGGAGCATTCCCATCCGTACCTGCTGCATACCCAGATATCATTGGGGTAATAGGGAGAGTCTGTTGTATCGCTCCACCCGCCGTGTCCTTCTGGCTGGTGGGCTGAGTGGAGTCATCTTGTTTAAATTTCTGTGCAATGACTAGTTTACAGACAGACTTGAATAGATCAATAGTGAACGAGACAGCATCGAAACTCTGCGTGGGACAAAAGTTAAGTCCTTTCCTCAGGAGTACATAACATTCTGGTGGTATCTCTACCCCTGAAATATTAATAACTTGCAAATCTTCCTTCTCTAATTTTCCGCTTTCCATTTCTTTTTGACTGGTTTGAGGATGCTCGATCCCTCCCAGCTGACTGCTTTCAATCTTCTTACTAGTTCTTCTCCTTCCTCCTCTTCTGATTCGTTACCTAAAGGGGCTGCTGCACCTACACATTCTTCTTGTTCGTTAGATCCCTTTTTCCTGTCTTTATTCTTGTTATTAGATTTCTTAGGATACTTCTTTTTAACTGGTGCTTTGCCTCCTTTCCCTTTGTTGTCTTCACTATCCGACCCAGAGTCTGTGGTCCAATAGCCTTTTGCTCTAGGGTTCCTTCTTAGAGGGGCTGGTGGTCCCCAGTTGAAGATTTTTTTCCTGTCGAAATCTTCTTTGTCTCTATAGAACTTTTTTAATTTCCGAGTTTTAATCTCGTCTTGGATCTTCAGGATCCTTACTTCGATTTTGGAGGTTACTGTGGAATATCTCTCTTCACTTACTGATGCCTTGAAATTGGTTTTGGTGTCTTGCAGTTCATCCGACACTTTGTTATATTCTTTGACTGTTCGTGCTAGAACTATATTTTGTAATCTTTTTGCCAGATCTATATAAGCTGTTGTCCACTCATCTACAAATTCCGAGTCTTCTCTGTATTCAGAGGGTTCTCTGTAAGATCTGAAGCCCCTTGCCACTATGCCCACCTTATTGTATCTCTTCAGTGTAGCTACAGTCCAGAAGAGTTTCGTCTCCTGTTCACTGAGTCTCCCCAATCTCAGCTCTAGTACCCTTGCACCCAGGGAAGGACTGGCCAGGGGGGAAGGGGGGAGATTTCCCCCCAGGCTGCCTCTCATTTAATGATTTAGGGCTGGTGCATGGCCTGTTGCATTCAGGTTATTGTATAAGGCAATATGAACCACTAGGTTGGCTGAGGGTAATAAAAGCCCAATTAGCAATTAGAGGGCGGGAAAGTAAATATACACAGCATGATGCAGAGCAGAGGCTTGCCTGGAGGGTCTGTGGGAAAAAAACTGTCTGCTCTCTTACCATCATAGCTCCCAACTTTTCCTCTTTTGAAAGGACAGTCCCTCTTTGGATATACAGTAAGTGTGTGTGGGGGGACAATTTGGGCTGAGGCTGCCATGAACATGGGCCTCTAGTTTGTTTTCCCCCCAGGCCAAAAGGTCCCAGTCCCAGTCCTCCCCTGCGCACCCACCTTCTTATTTGCCTGTGTGGATTCGGCTGTGTTGGAGAAGAAGTTTCCTAAGTCTTCTCTACCTTCAGCCACTTTCACTAGCATCAGTGAGTTGAAGTCAATACCTTAAGTGTCGATGGAGGTATCTTCATCTGGACTATCATCTATTAGCTCATTAGCTGCAGAAGACATAGTGGGGTGCTCAACACTAAAGTGGAGGAAAAAGATCACTGCATGTAGTCACCAGGGCCGGATTTCAGCCAAGGCCGACTAGGCTCTGGCCTAGGGCGCCATATTTGCTAGGGCGCAGTGGCAGTGTACCTGCCTAAACATTTAGAGCCTCTCAGCAGGCTGGTGAGCACTTAACCGCAGTATTCTCCTGCTGGTGTACAGTGCCGTGTGCACTGTACACAACAAAACAGCCAGCAAGACCCGTCTGCGGCCACGCACAGCTTGAGTTCCTGGGTGAGTGGTGATGACGCTGCAGGAAACTCTGTGATGCTGATGCCAGTCGCTGCGAGTACATCACCTCCTCTCCCCCTGTAATGGAGCTGTGTGTTGTGCAGGCACGCCCCCGTCCTCTCCGGGCTGCTTGTCACACTACTGGGTGATTTAAACCATGCAGAAAGAGCTGCTGTTAGCGTCTCGTCTCCGTATGGGGGAAGAAGCTTAGCTTTGAAGAGAGATCTTTACAGAGGAGTGAGTAAACAAAATGACTGCAATTAGAGATCGCCCAATGAAGATAAGCTCCATCAGTGCTGCTGCTTTCACTACCCTTCCTCTCACTCTCTCTCATTTACGTGTCTTCCCACCACTAGATGCCTGGCATGTCAATAACAAACAGTACAGGTCAGACTGCAGTTCTGGTAAGGAAATTTGACTTTTCCACCATCTCTCTCTTTACTTTCCTACACATCACATTCTCTCTGTCTTTTCCTCTCTCATCTAGTGATCTCACTTTTTATTTTCTCTTTCCCCCATATGTGCTCTATTCTCCTATCTTTTCTCTCCTATCTTGACGTCTGTATGCCCTCCCCCCCTTCCAAGCCCCACAACACTGATATCTTCTGCAGCACTTTACAAAGTACACAGGCATGTCTGACAGACTTTACTTAGAGAAGCCCACAATCTAATACATACCCTAGTCATAGTGTAATGTCCTGCCATATTATTATTATATATTTATATAGCACTGACATCTCCTGCAGCACATTACAGAGTACATAGTCATGTCACTGACTGTTCTCAGAGGAGCTCACAATCTAATCCTACCATAGTCATAGTCTAATGTCTTACCATATTATTATTATTATGTATTAATATAGCACTGACATCTTCTGCAGCACTGTACAGAGTACATAGTCATGTCACTGACTGTCCTAATTCAATTTAATCACCCTCATCTTGTGATCACGAACACTAAGCTGATACTTAATTTTATCCTTTTTCCCATAATTTTATTCTCAAATTCGTAGCCCAAGGCACTAGCTTTTAGGTCATGTTCACAGTGGCCGTTGCATTCTGTGACAGCAGGAACACAAGAGATTGGGACAGCAGCACTGCACATTATGCTCACATTGCATTGGGTACTGTGAAGCATACAGTTTGAAGCAAAAGTATGCTTCACTTTTACTGATAATATACACGTTTAGCTTTAACGCACTTGCATACAGTGTGATACCATACCGCAACCCACCTGTTGCACTGTAAACATTGCATAGGTGGTGCATTTCAATGCAATAGGCAGCGTTAAAAAAGAGGCTGTTACACCACAAAGCACCACTGTGAATGGTGCCTTACTCTCCCCTAACTGCATTTATTTTACTTTTGCCTAACCTAAACTCCTTTTTCAGAAATGCCTAACACTGTTCTCCTATTCTATCAGTATCTTTAACCACCCCGCTTCTCTATGTCCTATAACCCTTTGCTAACCCCGCTGTTGTCATAGGGCGGCTGGAGATAGTTGGCCTAGGGCAGTAAAAAATACAAATCCGGCCCTGGTAGTCACTTGAAGGAAAAGAAGCTGTTGTGTGGCACTTCCCACATATAGGATGATAGTCCTCAGCATGAATTGCACAAACAACTTACTATGAGCCCCACTATATGCACTTCATTTATAAGTCACGAGGCGTGTGCTCTGCATAAACACCTGAAGAAAGAGTCCAATCACATATGTATAAAGAAGCAAAGAAGCGTGCACCTTCCGTCTCTGGGTTTATTTCCGCATTGGTGACAATTCCGTAATACAGTGATTCATCATATTCATTAAATATTGCGTATAAACATCGTGCATACTAGGTCTTACGTATCCTTTAGTGAGTGGGTCGTCATAGTGGAGGTGGGTGGTGGGTAGTAGGTGGTATAGCGACGGCCGTTTCGCGCCTCCTGGCGCTTGGTCACGTTGCAGACCACTGTGAATGGGGGCTGTGAGCTTCCGTGATTAAGACGGAGCATTAGCTCCGCCCCTTCCGGTCGCGTCACTTCTCCCATATGAGTTCCATCAAATCGGGAAAGGGCTGTACCCGACTTATCGAACACATGAGAAAAAAGCATTCTACTGAAAGATTTAATTTACGTTTTTTAGCGCTAGAAAAACAAGAGACCCCATCAAGGGGCGGTGATAGGGAGAGGCTGTTATTGAGGAGGGAAACCAAGATGATCTTGAGGACTGAAGCAATGGGCCCGTTAGGCCTTAACGACAAAACAGAACTTTCTTGCATGCTGGACCCTTGAAAGAATTTCTTTTAAGAAAAAGACTGTTTGACACCATATTTATATTAAGTTTTGTGGATGTAATGCTAGAATTAAGATGGGTATAATCTGTAATTGACAGAAATGGATAAAATATATACTGCCGGATAAATATCGGTTTAGAGGCCATAGAGCGATAAGTAGATGACTAATGGATAGAATCCAGCTAGGTTCCTGTAAAAAGTAATAATGGCAAAGTAGGATTATTACCTGTTAAGGTTAGCTCCTTGGTAGATGCCCCACCTTTTGGTATTAAAAATATATTCCAGTGTAACTTAAACCTAATTTATACCCCCCAAGTGTTTTTAAAGTTTACACTATTTCACAAAACACTTACCTCACAGTTGCCATGACAACGGGGACGCTGGTTACAGAGAGATAACGGGACCCTTCAATGTAGCCATTTAATACAGACGTTCGCGGAAAGGAGGGCTGTAACAATATGCCCTCTGCACAGGTGCCCCATTAAGGGTAGCACTGTGTATTTATAGTTGTGCACCACACGAACCCTCATTTTGAGGAGGGTGGTACAACTATATGAAAGCGCCGTCATAGGTATTGGTAAGTGTTTACAAACAAGGTTACAGTTGTATACTTCCCTTTGTTTGGCCAATGGCGTGAAGGTGGAACTTTTGTTTCCGCCCTCTATCCCCTGGATCGGCGTCCTTTGTAGTTATGGCAACCAGCTCAAGTATGGGAGAAGTGACGCGACCGGAAGGGGCGGAGCTAATGCTCCGTCTTAATCACGGAAGCTCACAGCCCCCATTCACAGTGGTCTGCAGCGTGACCAAGCGTCAGGAGACGCGAAACGGCCGTCGCTATACCACCTACTACCCACCACCCACCTCCACTATGACGACCCACTCACTAAAGGATACGTAAGACCTAGTATGCACGATGTTTATACGCAATATTTAATGAATATGATGAATCCCTGTATTACGGAATTGTCACCAATGCGGAAATAAACCCAGAGACGGAAGGTGCACGCTTCTTTGCTTCTTTATACATATGTTTCTGTGTTCTAGCATAGTTTCCAAAGGTGTTGACATCAAGGAGCTCACACCTTAGCATTAGGAATATTGAATTGTATTATTTGTTATGACCTCCTGCCTGCCTGACTATTCCTCTGAACTCTGATCCTGTACCTTGCTATTTCTGATATCCTGTTGCCAACCTCTGCTCGTTCCTGGACTCTGTACCTGCCTCCTGATTCTGTACCTCGTTATTCTGATTCTCCGTTGCCTGACCCTGCCTGTTATTGGATTCCGTATCTGCCTTCTGATCCTGTACTTTGTCTGTCTGTGTGTTGACGACCTGGCTTGGCCGACCTCGAGAACTAGCCTTACTGTTAGAGGCAGTTCCCAGATCTGTTAGTGACACCCGCTCATTGGTGTCACTCACGCTCTATCCTTCCCACCTTCTGCTTAGCTCCTCCCCCGGGAGAGTCTAGGATTACGGAAGGAACATACGTCTGTGCAGTATTCCTTACTGCCTCTGTACCTACTCCTTAGGTACAGTCCACTAGTGTTACTGTTACACCCAATCACTCACTTCTCTCTCAGGTGTCCAGAGGTTAGTATATACTGATTATCAGTGATACTGCAGATCATCAATAATCGGGTATATTCTGCATTCTCGGTGATACTGCAGATCACGGGTAATCAGACCCTCTCTGTGTTACACCAATCGTTACACCTGGGTCAAAAAACGTGAAAGCTGATGCTTTGTCCCGTAGTTTTGGAGTTTTGGGTCCTCAGGCTGAGGCTCCTGAAACTATCATTCCTAAACAATATATTATTGCGGCTATTAGTCTGTCACCTGACCTTTCAGAAAAGTTGAAATCTGCTCAAAGAGAAGTTCCACCAGGGAAGCCGATTGATTGTCTCTTTGTACCCCCTCACCTCAGGTTACAGGTCTTATGACAATTTCATGAATCCAAAACCACAGGGCACAATTTGTTAAAAAGACTTGTTTGGTGGCCTTCTTTGAGCAGAGATGTGTGTGCTTATGTGAAATCTTGTTCAGTTTGTGCTCGGAGTAAAGTGTTGCGATCCAGTCCACAAGGGACTCTTATGCCGTTACCTGTTCCACAAAAACCTTGGACACATGTCTCCATGGATTTTATTGTAGATTTGCCCATCTCTCAGGGTAATACTGCGGTATGGGTTGTTGTGGACAGGTTTAGTAAAATGTGTCATTTCGTACCAATGCCTGGATTGCCGTCTGCTAAGGAATTGGCCCAGCTTTTTGTTAACAACATTTTTAAGTTACATGGGATACCTGAGAATATTGTATCAGACAGGAGGGTCCAATTTGTGTCACGATTTTGGAAGGCTTTTTGTAATTGTTTAGGAATCTCTTTATCGTTCTCTTCAGGGTACCATCCAGAGACTAATGGTCAGACAGAAAGGACCAATCAGTCTTTAGAGCAATTTTTGCGATGTTCTGTAGCCAATTGTCAAGACAATTGGTCTGACTATTTGTCCTTTGCAGAATTTGCTATTAATAATGCAGTGAATGCTTCTACTAACATGTCTCCTTTTCAAATTGTTACAGGATTGCATGCTAAATTTTGTTCTCTGCCTCCACCTTCCTCTGATCTTCCCGATCTTGACAGCTGGATTTCTCATATGGAATCGGTCTGGAAACAGGTTCAGGAGAACTTAAAGGTGGCAGTGCAGCGACAAAAATCATTCGCTGACCGTCATCGATCTCCTGAGCCACGGTTTGTTCCTGGGGAATTGGTTTGGGTGTCCACTCGAAACATTCCCCTTAGACAACCTTCTGTCAAGCTGGGTCCTAAATTTATTGGTCCTTACCCTATATCTCAGAAAATCAATAACGTCACTTATAGAGTCAGGATGCCTTATTCTTTAAGGGGAGTAGATTCTTTTCATGTGTCGCTTTTAAAATCTGCGGCTAATTGTGACCAGTCAGTTACTCCTCCAGATCCTGTAGTAGTCAATGGTGAACCTGAGTATGAGGTTGAGAAAATTCTAGATTCACGTGTTGTTAAAAAATCTTTACAATTTCTTATTGACTGGAAGGGGTATGAACCAGAGGAAAGATCATGGGTTCCCGCTAGACAGGTTCATGCTGATCAATTGATTAAAGAATTTTATGATACATTTCCTGATAAACATCGATTGGAGTGTCCAGGGGCCACTCCTCAAGGGGGGGGGGGGTAATGTCAGGAACTCACCTCTGGAGTCCCGCGATGCAGCCGGGTCCGCCGGGAGTCAGGCGCATTCTGGCACTTCCGGATCCGCGTCGTCCTCGCGCGCGCACAGCAACCCCGGCGTCCATAGTAACAGGGGTGTGCGCGCGCATCCAGGAAGTGAGCGGGGACGGACGCATAGATCCAAGCGTCTGTCCTATACGCTCAGAAAGCGTTCCTTGTAGTGTCAGCTGACATTGGCAGTCAGCTGACATTCGAGAGGGTCCACCATTGGTTGTGTCAGCTGAAGATTACAGCTGACACTTAGGCAGGGAATTGCTGTATGCTGATTGGTTGCTGTGAGAGTGGCCGGCCACTGATTGGGTGTGTGAAAGTATTTGAACACTGCTTCCTCACTAGCTCATTGCCCGTGATAGCTTTAGCGTTTGCTTGCTGGGTGCTGTTATATATATTTATATTGTGCATCTTCTGTGTACCGATTTTGCCTGGATAACGACTACTCTTCTTGTTTGCCGCCTGACCTGAACCTTGCCTGGAATATTACTACTGCTGATCGCCGCCTGTACCGACCTCTGCCTGGAATCCGACTCTGATATCGCTTATCCCTGTGTACCTCGATACCTCTGATCTTACGTGTATGACCTCGGATTGTCTCTGGACCGTGTTACTTTGTATCCTAGTTTGGCCTGGAGGAATATTCGCTCACCCTGCATTCAGCCCCAATACTTTGCACACTTAAGGCCTGGGTGTAACCGAAGTCGGGTAGGTGTTGTCTCCTCACCTCCTGTTCAAGCGGGGATGCGCCACATAGGGTGAAGCGTGTGGTGATAGATTGGGGCATTGGGGCTGATTTGTGAGTGGATATTCTGACAGGCCTGACAGCGTGGTTGCCTGCTTACCCGGGCTATTTAAGAGCTGTGCTGACACTTGCTCACTGTCTACTCTAGCTAACACTTCGCAGTGAAGGCTTCAGACCTTAGTCAGATCATTGTGTGCTTTGAACCGGCAGGACCCCGGGGATTCCACACTAGCTAGCCTATAATTATTATTACTGTTTGATATACTGTGTTTTACTTCTGCTTGATCCTCTGACTACCCTTTGCCTAACGATTCTGTGCCTTTGTCCTTTGCCTAACGATTTTGTGCCTTTGTCAATCTGATCTGTTGCCGACCTCTGCCTGAACACTCACTTAGCTTTTGCCTAATGATTCTGTACCTTTGCACATCTGATAGTTGCCGACCTCTGCCTGTTTACTAACATTGTATTTGCCTGCCGATTTTGTACCGTATCTGTCAGATCTGTTACCAACCCTGATTGCCTGACCATTCTTTATATCTGTACTCAGTGTTAGTGCTGCCTTCTACTAACACTGTCTGTAGACATTCCCGTTGTGGGAATGTCTGATATTTGTCTGTCTGCTAGTGCTCACACACTAGCAGATCGTTACATTAGAGCAGACCAATATCAATATGGAAGAGCTTTGCAAGCAAGTACAAGCTTTTACGCTGGCGGTTGCTAACTCGTACACCACTGTTACCAACCAACAGCAACAGTTGGACGGTTTGTCCCAGGCTGTTCGCGGACTGCAGCCGCAACAGCAATCCGGGTTGACAGGCGGGTCACACAACGCCACCAGGGAAAGTCTTACATATATATTCCTGCTACCATTCCTTCCAATAATAGTAACATCACAACAACTACTGAGGAACCAATGCAACTGGGGTTTTCAAAACTCTCCTTGGAAGAGAAAAATCGGAGAAAAGTGAAAAGATTATGTTTCTATCGTGGGGAACCTGAACACATTGTTCAATCATGCCTTAAATAAAAATTGGAAAACTCCAATACTTAACTGGGGTGAAGAGAAACCAGTTAGGCAATTAGAATTTCTCTCCAGAAAATAATCTCATCATGCTACCCCTCTCCATTCTTAAAGGAGAAATCGTGTACAATTGCCATGCTTTAATCGATTGTGGGGTGGTGGGCAATTTTATGGACATTTCCCTAGCAGAGACATTATCCATTCAGACAACTGCAGTGTCTGAATTGATACGTATCACCGCTGTTGATGATACAGTGTTACAGGAGGACCAAATGTTAAGATTAACTACTGAAGTCACCTTGCAGGTAGGAGTTCTGCATTTTGAAGTCATGAAGTTTTATTGATTGAATTGACCTTCTTATCCAATTCTTCTTGGGTTACCACCATGGTTGAAGAAACATAACCCAGTGTTTGATTGGCAGTCTGGTCAGTTGATTAGCTGGTCTGTTCAGTGTAATGATGAGTGTTTACAAAAAATGTGCCAAGTTGTACCAAACTCCTTAGACAAAAGTTACCTCCTGTTTATCAAGAGTTTGCAGATGTATTTTCTCCAAAAGCAGCTGATATATATTTTGTGAGTTCCTTGGCAAATTTATTGTTGTTTATCTTGATGGCATCTTAATCTTCTCTTCCTTGTCTGAAGTTCATGACCATGTGAAAAAGGTGTTCGTCAAGTTGAGAGGGATGGTGTCAGCAGCGGATGGTGTCAGCAGCATTCATGCAGAGATCCGGCTGCATGATTCTCAGACTGCAAATGAGGGTGGACACATGCGCTGTCGGCGACGCCCCTCTTATACTCTAAGGAAGCGTGTCAGCTGATCACCTGTCAGCTGACATGCATGGCTCCACCTCCGGTGCCTGATTGGCTAAGCCATGGCCGTTTCTACGGCTGTGCGGCCCGTGCGGGCGCCCTGAGCGCTGCTGGGAGGGGGGCGCTGTGATGGAGGGTGAAGCCGCAGCAGCAGGGAGAGCAGCCCGACCTCTCCCTCCCTTCCTCTCCCCGGGCCGCCCTCCATGCGATCTCCCCTCGGACTGCAGAGTAATGCAGCAGGGAAACGCTATACAAAACTACTCACCTCCCTGGTTCCAATCGCTGCTCACCCACCGCCAGTCTCCTCCCTCTGCATAGACGCTGATACACACACACGCTGCTTCCGGCTAAGACAAGACAAGACAAGACAAGACAAATAACATTTATATCGCGCTTTTCTCCTGGAGGACTCAAAGCGCCAGAGCTGCAGCCACTAGGCAGTAGCAGTGTTAGGGAGACTTGCCAAAGGTCTCCTACTGAATAGGTGCTGGCTTACTGAACAGGCAGAGCCGAGATTCGAACCCTGGTCTCCTGCGTCAGAGGCAGAGCCCTTAACCATTACACCATCCAGCCACCACTAAACAGGAAGCAGCGTGTGTATCAGCGTCTATGCAGAGAGAGGAGACTGGCGGCGGGTGAGCAGTGATTGGAACCAGGGAGTTGAGTAGTTTTGTATAGCGCTTTCCTGCTGCATTACTCTGCAGTCCGAGGGGAGATCTCACGGAGGGCGGCCCGGGGAGAGCAAGGGAGGGAAAGGTCGGGCTGCCCTCCCCGCGGCTCCGGCTCCCCCCTCCATCATGGGGGGCACCTACCTAACCTATACTGGGGCAGCTACCTATCTAACCTATCCTGGGGGGCACCTACCTATCTAACCTATCCTGAGGGGCACCTACCTATCTAACCTATACTGGGGGGCACCTACCTAATCTAACCTATACTGGGGGGCACCTACCTAATCTAATCTATACTGGGGGGCATCTACCTATCTAACCTTTACTGGGGGGCAGCTACCTATCTAACCTATACTGGGGGGCACCTACCTTACCTATACTGGGGGGCAGCTACCTAATCTAACCTATACTGAGGGGGCAGCTACCTAATCTAACCTATACTGGGGGAACCTACCTAATCTAACCTATACTGGGGGGCAGCTACCTATCTAACCTATACTGGGGGGCAGCTACCTATCTAACCTATACTGGGGGGCACCTACCTATCTAACCTATACTGGGGGGCACCTACTTAACCTATACTGGGGGGCAGCTACCTAATCTAACCTATACTGAGGGGCAGCTACCTAATCTAACCTATACTGGGGGCAGAGCCGTGACAAGGTCCTCCAGCACCCAAGGCTGAGACACCAAAGTGCACCCCTCCATCCCTGCCACCCCAGCCATCACACACTGATTGCTATTAGACTAAGAGGGCCACAGGGCCCACAACCTCCCCAACACCTTAATATCTAGTTATCTGGCTTGCAGTCACTGCTATGTATCCCCTTTTCTTATTTCTTTCTGCTTCATACACAATTAGGAATGACAGCTGAATGAATTGTGCGCCCCCTCCTACACTGCGCCCTGAGGCTGGAGCCTCTCCAGCCTATGCCTTGGCCCGGCCCTGACTGGGGGCACCTACCTAATCTAAGCTATACTGGGGGCACCTACCTATCTAACCTATACTGGGGGGCACCTACCTATCTAGCCTATACTGGGGGGCAGCTACTTATCTAACCTATACTGGGGTGCACCTCCCTAACCTATACTGGGGGGCAGCTACCTATCTAACCTATAGTGGGAGCATTAACTTATCTAACCTGTATTGGGGGCACCTACCTACCTAGCTAGTCTATACAGGTGACAACTATACTGGCTACCTATATTGGAGGCACCTACCTAACTAACCTATACTGGGGGCATCTACCTATCTAACCCATGCTGGGGGCAACTATACTGGCTACCCATACTGGACGAACCTACCTGGCTAACCTATACCGGAGGCAACTATACTGGCTCACCTATGCCTGGCTACCTATACTGGGGGATCTATAGCTGGCTACCCATACTGGGGTACCTATTCTGGGGGAATCTATACTGAGTGCAACTAGACCTGGCTAACCTATACTGCGGGCACCCATACCTTGCTTCGGGGGGCGCAATTTTTACACCCTCACCCTGGGTGCATTTTAGCCTAGAAACTGCACTGGGCTAAGCGGCTTAGGGGCGTGGTTGCCTGCTTGCCCCGGGCTATTTAAGAGCTGTGCTGACACTTGCTCACTGTCTGCTCTAGCTAAAACTTCGCAGTGAAGGCTTCAGACCTTAGTCAGATCCTTGTGTGCTTTGAACCGGCAGGACCCCGGGGATTCCACACTAGCTAGCCTATTATTATTATTACTGTTTGATATACTGTGTTTGACTTCTGCGTGATCCTCTGACTACCTTTTGCCTAACGATTCTGTACCTTTGTCAATCTGATCTGTTGCCGACCTCTGCCTGAACACTCACTTAGCTTTTGCCTAATGATTCTGTACCTTTGCACATCTGATTGTTGCCGACCTCTGCCTGTTTACTAACATTGTATTTGCCTGCCGATTTTGTACCGTATCTGACAGATCTGTTACCAACCCTGATTGCCTTACCATTCTTTATATCTGTACTCAGTGTTAGTGCTGCCTTCTACTAACACTGTCTGTAGACATTCCCGTTGTGGGAACGTCTGATATTTGTCTGTCTGCTAGTGCTCACACACTAGCAGATTGTTACATCACATTTCTGGGTTACGTGATCTCTGATACCGGGTTGACCATGGATCAGGAGAAAGTCAAAGCTGTGTAAGAATGGCCTCAGCCTAACAGTCTTACAGCCTGGCAACGATTTTTGGGGTTTTCCAACATTTACAAGAAAATGATTAATAATTTCTCTGGCAAAGTCGCTCCTCTTACGGATCTCACTAAAAAAGGGGCAGATCCATCCAATTGGAACTCTAAGGCTGTTGCAGCTTTTGAAGGGTCAAAACAGGCCTTTTGTTCCGATCCAGTTTTGGTTCATCCGGATATAAAAAAAATCTTTCATTATTGTGGTAAATGCATCTGAGGTGGGAGTTGGAGCGGTATTGTCTCAGTTTTCTGGCAGCCCTGAGCAACTACACCCCTGTGCATTTTTCTCTTGGAAATTCTCTCCCGCAGAAAGAAATTATGACATTGGGAATAGGGAATAATTAGCTATTAAATTAGCTTTAGAAGAATGGAGGCATTGGTTGGAAGGTGCAGAAAATCCTGTGACAATTTATACCATTCATAAGAACCTTGAGTACATTGGTAAATGCTAAACGACTAAATTCTCAACAAGCCTGTTGGGCATTGTTATTCTCTAGGTGTAATTTTCTCATCACTTATAAGCCTGGTTCAAAAAATGTCAAGGCTGATGCCTTATCCAGATAAGTGTTGGGCGAACACCTAGATGTTCGGATTCGCGAACGTTCGCCGAACATCGCCGCGATGTTCGGGTGTTCGCGCCGAACTCCGAACATAATGGAAGTCAATGGGGACCCGAACTTTCGTGCTTTGTAAAGCTTCCTTACATGCTACATACCCCAAATTTGCAGGGTATGTGCACCTTGGGAGTGGGTACAAGAGGAAAAAAAATATTTGAAAAAGAGCTTATAGTTTTTGAGACAATTGATTGTAAAGTTTCAAAGGAAAAACTGTCTTTTAAATGCGGAAAATGTCATGTTTCTTTGCACAGGTAACATGCTTTTTGTCGCCATGCAGTCATAAATGTAATACAGAGAAGAGGTTCCAGGAAAAGGGACCGGTAACCGTAACGCTAACCCAGCAGCAGCACACGTGATGGAACAGGAGGAGGGCGGCGCAGGAGGAGAAGGCCACACTTTGAGACACAACCCAGGCCTTGCATGAGGACAAGAAGCGTGCGGATAGCAATGCTTTTTGCCGCCATGCAGTCATAAATGTAATAAAGATGAGAGGTTCAATAAACAGGGACCGGAAACGCTAACCCAGCAGCAGCAGCAGCACACGTGATGGAACAGGAGGAGGCGCAGGAGGAGAAGGCCACGCTTTTTGAGACACAGCATCCCAGGCCTTGCATGAGGACAAATAGCGTGCGGATATAGCAATGCTTTTTGCCGCCATGCAGTCATAAATGTAATAAAGATGAGAGGTTCAATAAACAGGGACCGGAAACGCTAACCCATCACAGATGGTCATTGATCATGTTACTTGGTTGGGGTCCAGGAGTGTTGCGTAGTCATTTCCAATCCAGGATTGATTCATTTTAATTTGAGTCAGATGGTCTGCATTTTCTATGGAGAGGCGGATACGCCGATCTGTGACGATGCCTCCGGCAGCACTGAAACAGCGTTCCGACATAACGCTGGCTGCCGGGCAAGCCAGCACCTCTATTGCGTACATTGCCAGTTCGTGCCAGGTGTCTAGCTTCGATACCCAATAGTTGAAGGGTGCAGATGGATTGTTCAACACAGCTACGCCATCTGACATGTAGTCCTTGACCATCTTCTCCAGGCGATCGGTGTTGGAGGTGGATCTGCACGCTTGCTGTTCTGTGGGCTGCTGCTGCATGGGTGTCATAAAATTTTCCCACTCCAAGGACACTGCCGATACCATTCCCTTTTGGGCACTAGCTGCGGCTTGTGTTGTTTGCTGCCCTCCTGGTCGTCCTGGGTTTGCAGAAGTCAGTCTGTCGGCGTACAACTGGCTAGAGGAGGGGGAGGATGTCAATCTCCTCTCTAAAGTCTCCACAAGGGCCTGCTGGTATTCTTCCATTTTGACCTGTCTAACTCTTTCTTCAAGCAGTTTTGGAACATTGTGTTTATACCGTGGATCCAGAAGGGTATAAACCCAGTAATTGGTGTTGTCCAGAATGCGCACAATGCGTGGGTCACGTTCAATGCAGTCTAGCATGAATTGAGCCATGTGTGCCAGAGTCCTGCCAGAATCCTCATCATCCTCTTGTGAGCGTTGTGATAGTTGTTGTGATGCATCATAGTCGTCACCTTCTTCCTGGTCTGCTTCTGCTGACCATTCGCGCTGAATTGTGGAAGTCCAACGTGCACCGCTCTGGCCCTCGTCAGTGGTGGCAGGAAATTCCTGCTCCAACTCCAGCTGTTCCTCCTCCTCTTCTTCGTCATAGCTGCTGGGGCCAGCGTTTCCTGATGCGGATGGCCTGATGTTGGTACCATCACGCTGATCGTTTTCTCCTTCAGATTCCCCCAGTTGCATCATGACAGCTGTTTCCTTGATTTTCAACATTGACCTCTTCAGTAAACACTGCAGTGGTATGGTAATGCTGACTAAAGAGTTGTCACTGCTCACAAGCAACGTGGATTGCTCAAAATTTTGGAGGACTTGGCAGAGGTCCAACATGTTGGCCCAATCGGATCCACAGAAGCTTGGCAGCTGTCCGGATGCGCCTCGGTACTGCGCCGTCATGTACTGGACCACTGCACTCTTCTGCTCGCAAAAGCGGGCTAGCATGTGCAGCGTAGAATTCCAGCGCGTAGGGACATCACACAGCAAGCGATGGTGGGGGAGATTGAAGCGCTCCTGCATCTTGGCGAGTGCCCCCGAAGCAGTACTGGAATTTCTGCAATGTTTGGCCACTCGTCGCACCTTCAACAGAAGATCGGCCACGCCTGGGTATGTCCTCAGGAACCGCTGAACTACTAGGTTCATCACGTGCGCCAGGCAAGGGATGTGTGTCAGCTTAGCCAACCTTAAAGCGCGAATGAGATTACTCCCATTATCACACACAACCACCATGCCCGGTTTCAGGTCCAGCGGTGCCAGCCACAAATCCGTCTGTTTCTTTATTCCCCTCCAAATTTCCTCCCCTGTGTGCTGCATATCCCCAAGGCAGATCAGCTTCAGCAATGCTTGCTGACGCATGCCAACAGCTGTGCTGCACTGCTTCCATGATCCTACTGCTGCTGGGTTAGCGTTTCCGGATGAGGTACAGCTTTGAGATGCGTTGGAGGAGAAGGAGTCAGAGAGGTAGGTGCTGCTGTTGTTATCCAGTGGGAGGGACGGCGGTGCAGCTGTTTGCGGCGTGGGCAACACCCGCGCCATAGCAGGTGAGGAATCGCTGCCAGGCTCCACAAGGTTCACCCAGTGCGCGGTAAGGGAGATGTATCGACCCTGGCCGAACGCACTCGTCCAGGTGTCAGTGGTGAGGTGAACCTTGCAGGCAACGGCATTCTTCAAGCTCCGGGTTATTTTGCTGACCACGTGCTCATGCAACTCAGGCACTGCAGAGCGCGCAAAGTGGTAGCGGCTGGGAACCACGTAACGTGGGATGGCCACTGACATCATGCCCTTGAAGCTGTTTGTCTCCACCACTCGATATGGCAGCATTTCGCAGGCCAGAAGCTTGGCTATGCTGGCTGTTACTGCCACGGCCCGGGGGTCATTTGCTGGCAATTTCCTCTTGCGATCAAACATCTCCGAGACAGACAACTGAATCGTAGGGCTGCACACTGAAGGGCTGTTAGTTGTTGTGTTTGATGAACACTGGGAGACCTCAAGAGCACTACTCCGGAAAGTGACAGTGTCAGCGTCGTCTGATGTTTGTGAATGTTGTGAACCACGCAATGGCTGGGCTACTGCTGCTGCTGAGGCGGGTCTGGTGGTGAGTCTGGTGACCCCAAGGGAGGCAGTGTTGCTGGTACCCTGTCCTGCAGCGTTTGCCCACAGAGTGGGATGTTTGGATAGCATGTGGCGGCTCATGCTGGTGGTGGAGAGGTTGTTAATACTTTTCCCCCTGCTCAGGCGGGTCTTGCACACCTTGCAAATCGCCATAGTACCATCCTCAGTGCAGTCTTCAAAGAAAGCCCAGACTTTGGAGCACCTGCCTTGCTGGCGATTTCTGTTTGCGCCTCTTTTGCCTCTCACTTGAGCTTCCACGCTTGTGGTGCCTGAAATTGCGCGCCGCCTACCTTGTGGCACAAGGCGAACTCGTGCAGCAGTGGGTTCTTCAACAGACTCATCTGTGCTGCTGCTACGACGGCGATGTTCTCGTTCAGAAACATTGTCCATACCCTCCTCTTCCATCTCCTGAAACTCGTCATATGTCATTGTGGGGGGCCGCCGCCGTGGAGTAGAGCTCCCCAGAACAACCTCTGCGCAGCTCACTCCAACGTCGTCTTCCAGATCTTGTCGGCCGACCTCCTGCAATTGCAACCCCTCCTGCCCAACTTGCTCTGGGATTTGGGTTTCCGAGTCCTCCTCGGACTCGCCTTGTATTTCAGTGCGCGGTGCATTTCCCACAGTTAATGGTTGTGAATCCGGGCACAACATTTCTGGCTGTTCCTCCATTGACCTTTGAAAGGTGGAAGTTTGTTGGGCTGGAAATAGCTCCTGCGAATACCCCATTGTGTCCTGAGGTAATTCATCGGACTGGTTATCTGGCAGTTGTGTGCGTGGTGTCGCTGCCGGTTGTGTCAGCTTTGTGCCCACTGGCTCCTTGTAACTGGCTGAGGACTCGGACCTCGTGCGTGATGTGCTGGTGCTGCTTAACCCACTGCTGGACGCTTGAGAGGTCATCCAAGTAATTATCTAGTCCTGTTCTTTTGGATTTGTGAGGGTTGTTGTCCTGGACAACATGGACGGTATTGAGTGGGTTTTCTTGGGTGCTCCCCTGTGACCTGTACGTGAACCGTCAGGGGAAACACCTCTTCCCTTGCCCCTCCCTCTTTCACCGGATTTCTTCCTCATTTCACTTATCCTTAAAGTACACGCTGACTGGCAGCAGTACAGTGGCAGTACAGAAATGCTATACAGTGGTGGGTGAGCGGTGTACCACTATTCCCAGCAGCGACACAGAGCACAATGCTATACAGTGGCGGGTGAGCGGTGTACCACTATTCCCAGCAGCGACACAGAGCACAATGCTATACAGTGGCGGGTGAGCGGTGTACTACTGTTCCCAGCAGACACAGAGTGGCAGTAAACACAATGCTATAAAGTGTGGCTGAGCAAGGTACACATAGTGGCAGTAAACAGAATGCTATATAGTGTGGCTGAGCGAGCGGTGTACTACTGTTCCCAGCAGACACAGAGTGGCAGTAAACAGAATGCTATATAGTGTGGCTGAGCGAGCGGTGTACCACTATTCCCAGCAGACACAGAACAGTAAACAGAATGCTATATAGTGTGGCTGAGCGGTGTACCACTATTCCCAGCAGCGACACAGAGCACAATGCTATACAGTGGCGGGTGAGCGGTGTACCACTATTCCCAGCAGCGACACAGAGCACAATGCTATACAGTGGCGGGTGAGCGGTGTACTACTATTCCCAGCAGACACAGAGTGGCAGTAAACAGAATGCTATATAGTGTGGCTGAGCGAGGTACACAGAGTGGCAGTAAACAGAATGCTATATAGTGTGGCTGAGCGAGCGGTGTACTACTATTCCCAGCAGACACAGAACAGTAAACAGAATGCTATATAGTGTGGCTGAGCGGTGTACCACTATTCCCAGCAGCGACACAGAGCACAATGCTATACAGTGGCGGGTGAGCGGTGTACCACTATTCCCAGCAGACACAGAGTGGCAGTAAACAGAATGCTATATAGTGTGGCTGAGCGAGCGGTGTACTACTATTCCCAGCAGACACAGAGTGGCAGTAAACAGAATGCTATATAGTGTGGCTGAGCGAGGTACACAGAGTGGCAGTAAACAGAATGCTATATAGTGTGGCTGAGCGAGCGGTGTACTACTATTCCCAGCAGCGACACAATGACTGGGGGGACCCTGGCTAGCGTGGCTGGAGCGCGAACTACCCTGCCTGCCTACCCAAAGCTAAACCCACAGACAAATGGCGGAGATATGACGTGGTTCGGGTATTTATTTACCCGAACCACGTGACAGTTCGGCCAATCAGAGCGCATTCGGGTCCGAACCATGTGACCCATTCGGCCAATTACAGCGCTAGCCGAACGTTCGGGGAACGTTCGGCCATGCGCTCTTAGTTCGGCCATGTGGCCGAACGGTTTGGGCGAACACCATTAGGTGTTCGGCCGAACTCGAACATCACCCGAACAGGGTGATGTTCTGCAGAACCCGAACAGTGGCGAACACTGTTCGCCCAACACTAATCCAGATGTTTTCTGAAAGAAAATGCCAATATGGATCCTGTATCCATGATTCCTAAGAAATGCATTATCTTTGCTTGTAAATAGTCTCCTGATCTTTCCAACCAATTGCTCAAGATCCAAGACCAGGCACCTTGGAATGAACCTCCTAGGAAGTTGTTTATTCCTTGTGATCTGGGAGAAGTAGTCTTTAACCACTTCACCACTGAGGGGTTTTACCCCCTGACCACCAGAGCAAGCAATTTTCACCTTTCAGCCCTCCATCCATTCATTCGTCTATAACTTTATCATTACTTATCACAATTAAACGATCTATATCTTGTTTTTTCCACCACCAATTAGGCTTTCTTTAGGTGGGACATTATGCCAAGAATTATTTTATTCTAAATGTGTTTTAATGGGAAAATAGGAAAAATGTGGGAAAAAAATTAATTATTTTTCAGTTTTCGGCCATTATAGTTTTTAAATAATGCATGCTACTGTAATTAAAACCCATGAAATGTATTTGCCCTTTTGTCCCGGTTATAAAACCATTTAAATTATGTCCCTATCACAATGTTTGGCGCCAATATTTTATTTGGAAATAAACGTGCATTTTTTTCAGTTTTGCGTCCATCCCTAATTGCAAGCCCATAGTTTATAAAGTAACAGTGTTGTACCCTCCTGACATAAATATTTAAAAAGTTCAGTCCCTAAGGTAACTATTTATGTATTTTTTTTTATTGTACATTTTTAAAAAAAAATTTATTACAAAAAAAAAAAAAAATTGGGAGTGTGGGAGGTAATGAGTTAATTTTTTGTGTAAAAGTAATTTATTTGTATGTGAAAAATGTGTAGGGTGTAGTTTTACTATTTGGCCACAAGATGGCCACATTAACGTTTTGCTTTAATGCGACCTCCAAGCGTCCTTCCGGAAGCTTGGAGGAAGTACTTGGAGGCTGGGTAAGTTTGTATCGTTTCACAATGATCGCGCTGCCCATCGGAGAGCAGCGGATCATTTCGGGGCTAAGATCAACGAACGGGAATGGATTTTCCCGTTCATTGATCTCCGGGTGAGCAGGCGGCGGCGTGTTTACTAGCGGCGGGCGGCGTGTTTACGAGCGGGAGCGCGGGCAGCGGCGGGAGTGCGCAAAGTACGGATTTCTCCGTCCCTGGGGGTTAAAGGATGGAAAAAGGGACGGAGAAATCCGTACGGGCGGGGGTAAAGTGGTTAAACAATTTAATGCAGATAAATCGGCAGGTCATCCTGGAATTAAAAAAAACTATTGAGCTTCTCAGGAGGGATGTGTGGTGGCCCTCTCTCAGTAAAGATGTTGAGGGTTTTGTGAAATCATGTTCTGTTTGTGCCCGAAGTAAGTAAAGTGGCACGTACTGCACCTAAAGGTACCTTGTTGCCCTTGCCTATTCCTGAAAAGCATTGATCATGTGTCCATGGATTTTGTGCTTGATCTTCCAGTTTCTCAGGGTAAAACTGTCATTTGGGTAGTGGTGGACAGATTTAGTAAGATGTCACACTTTGTACCCCTTCCTAAACGTCCATCAGTTAAGGAATTACCCCAAATTGTTGTTGAGAATATTTTTACAATCCATGGTGTTCCTGAAAACATTGTTTCTGATAGAGGGGTGCAATTTGTTTCCCAGTTCTGGCGTGCCATCTGTGACAAATTGGGAGTTTTTGTCATTTTCCTCTTGGTTTCAACCCGAGTCATATGGACAAACTAAAAGAATAAATCAGTCATTGAAACAGTATTTGAGATGTTTTGTTGTAGATTGTCATGATGAGGGCATAACCTAATTGCCTCTAACCTTCGTACCCTTAACCAACCCCCTTTATTCCCCAGCCAACCATAACACAGAGACACATGACTACCAAATGACGTGGGGAAAATAAAGGCCAGAGCAGTCCTTAATCTTTATTGCATAATTTAACAATAATGTAAAAATTAGAACATTAATAGAACATTAAGGGGAGGGATCCGGAGGTACAACATTAAAACATTTTAAACGTAAAGGGAAGCAGCTCTTAACACCGCCCCCCCGCCGCAGGCACCGGCTCGGGGACAGCTGCATTCCGCCCATCACAGCAGTCTTTGAAGGCGTTGAACTTCTTTGGAGGTGTACGCACCAAAGGCGAACACCTCACCTCCCAGCTCTTGACCCCCTCCAGCTGCAATGACAGAGAAAAGAAAAACACACAAACACAGAGAAAACAACATGTAAAATAACAAAGGGAGGGAGGGAGGGAGCTTCTTCTGGAGGAAATCCCTGTAGGCCTTGCTCCGCCCAGCCTATTTAACCTCCTTATTCCCGCCCATCCAGCCCCTTCCTGGTCCTGATTGGCCAGCCAAACAGGACACAGCCGACCAGGATTTTTACCCCTTCTTGGATGGAGCCTAGCTTAGCCCCATCATGTCCGCCCTCCCCAGGTCCTGCGGCCCCCAGTACGGCGTACGAGAGAGAACGGCGCCGGAGACTTGGGCGCAGGACACAGCCAGTATATGGCTAATCCTGCTGCCGCACAAGTCCGGGCCGTGTTAATTACTATTCCCCCTCCAGGCCGACATGGATAGTGGGGGAATGAAATAATTCGGCTTCCAGCAATAGCTGGAAGCCGAATTATTGTTTTAAAAGCAACTTCAGATCCGTCTTCTGACGGCGCTGAAGTTACTCCATGTGCCTGCGATAGCCGTAGTTCCTATTACGGCCTATGGTGGCGCCGGCTGCGCCCAAGTCTCCTGCGCTGCTGCGCCCAAGTCTCCAGCGCTGGATTTACCGTGTTCGCCAGTACGGGCTCTGCTTGATGAGGGCATAACCTAATTGCCTCCAACCTTCGTACCCTTAACCAACCCCCTTTATTCCCCAGCCAACCATAACACAGAGACACATGACTACCATATAACGTGGGGAAAATAAAGGCCAGAGCAGCCCTTAATCTTTATTGCATAATTTAACAATAATGTAAAAATTAGAACATTAATAGAACATTAATAGAACATTAAGGGGAGGGATAACCTAAGGGCCCTCTGAATCCCTTCGCTAAGTGCTAAGGTCCACAGATCTGTGCCCACCGCATTCAGGTGGACCCCATCCATCCTCAAGAACCTGGAGTTATCCCCTTCTAAATCCACGTGACGTATTGCCACCCCCCGTTACGAACCACAAACCTGGATATATCTCTATTTAACTTCTTTCTTGCCCTGTTTACCCTGTCAACTGACCTAGCCTGTCTCCACCTAAGCCGGCCCACCATCTCTGACCAAACCACTATCATGCTCGGGAAGCTGGAGCGTAGTCTTAAAAAGTCAAATTTTATGTCCCGCATGATGCGCCTGGTAGGGCATGAAGCCAGGTCGTTACCGCCTGCATGGATCACCAAAACATCAGGGGGGCGATCCAGTCTGGCAAAGCGGTGAACCTCTGGCACCACTCGCGCCCATATCATACCCGGAAAACCAATCCAGCGTACGCGAGCCTGGGCTCGGGATATGCCCAGCTGACGGCCCTCCGGCCTGGCTCCAGCGCGCTGAGCTCCCCAGGCAACGTAGGAATGGCCGAGAATCCACACCAGGCAAGGTGAGACGTCTGAAACACATAACCAGCATAACGCTTATTTAGAAAACTGCAACAAAAAATACCTGATTTAAACACATCATAAAAGGTGAGGCCTAACATAAGAAAGAAAGCGGGCCGATTCCCACCGGCCGATTTTCTTAATCAAGGAGTTACTTAAACCTCACCTAGCAGCTTCGGTTGCAGCCCCGATCCGGAAGGAATGGGATGCAAAACTACGAGGATCATGGCCTAGGAGACTAAGCAGTTTCCGAAAAACTGCCACAAACTGAAAACAGGATAAAGAAGTCCCATCTTCATGACATAAGAAAGAAATCCCCATGTCTGACCTAACCTCCAAAAAACCTTTTCCTGACACAACTGGACCAGCAGGGGACCCCTGTATAGGAAAGAGCGTAACCATCCTACCTCGACCCAACTGATCAGTTTTTGATCTTCGCAGATAAATCACCACAGAAGCATCGGATACTGAAACATCCCCTTGTAATAAACCCCCAGGGTTTTTCTTATTGGCGCTAACCAACTCCCCAATCCGAAAGGCACCAAAAAAGGCAAGGGAAAAAGCAGCAGCAAACAAACGAGACTCATATGGCGAAACACAAACATCAGACATACGCAAGCACATGGCAGATAATATTGAAAAAGATACTGGTCGACGCGTATCCCAGGCTACAATACCGTAGCGATAGCCTTTCAAGGCCAAACGAACCCGAGAGTCTTTTGTAATATCTTGGACTCCTTGCATTTTAAACAAAAATGCAAGAGCCGCCAATTTTTTAGCCAGGGCCGAGGGTGAAACACCTTCGGCTCCGCAGCGCGCCATAAAATGGAATAACTGACAGAGACGATCTTCTGAGGACACCATCGCACCGTCGCATTGAAGTAAGGCGTTCCATTGGGACCAAACCGCCGAATAACTGCTCCAAGTGGAGGGCGACACCGATCGTTGCATCCACTCCTCTATCGTCCGAAAGGAATCGTCCATAAGGCCTCCGGGCAGGGCAGGCCCTGTTGCTCGGCTCCCGGAGCTTCTCTGCGGAAACGATCCCACTGGAAACGAGAGAGGGCATCAGCCACGTCGTTAGCCGTTCCAGGCAAATGAACAGCATACACATACATGTTGTTACGAAGGCAAGCCAGCACCAAATGCCGAAGCAGACATACAGCCGGTGGGGATGAAGCGGACACTTGATTGATAGCCAATACGACCCCCAAATTGTCACAGTTGAATTTAATCCGTTTGTTTTTTAATTGGCTACCCCATAACTCAACTGCCACCACAATTGGAAAAAGCTCTAACAGAAGCAGATTTTTTGTAAAACCTGCCCGTACCCACACATCTGGCCAGGGGGCCGCACTCCACTGTCCAGCGAAGTAAGCCCCATAACCACAAGACCCTGAAGCGTCTGTAAACAGCTCCAGGTCGTAAGTGGTAATCCCTTTTTCCATCCATACCGAGTGACCGTTAAACTCGGCTAAAAAGGATAGCCACATAACCAAGTCATCCCGTAGCTCCTTGCGCAGCCTAATTCGATGGTGTGGGACCGAAGCCCCGGCCGTTGCTGATGCCAAACGCCTGCAGAAAATGCGCCCCATGGGCATAATTCTGCATGCGAAATTGAACTTGCCCAATAGCGATTGCAGCACCCGTAATGTGATCTTCCTCTTAAGTGCCTCTGTTATCGTAGCACACAGGTCCGCCACCTTGTCGTCCGGCAGGCGACACTCCATGGCGACCGAGTCAATAGTGATGCCCAAAAACTTGATGACAGACTGAGGGCCCTCAGTCTTATCCTCGGCCAGCGGAATTCCAAATGAATGGCAAACCTGTTGCATGGTTGCCAGAAGGTAACTACAATGCGGCGAGTCTTTTGGACCCAGGAAAAGGAAGTCATCCAAATAATGGATGACCGACCCTAGACCTGACACATCCTTCACTACCCATTCGATGAAAGTGCTGAATGACTCGAAGTACTGACAAGAGATGGAACACCCCATGGGAAGGCATAAATCTACATAGAAATTGTCATCCCAAAAACAGCCTAGCAGGCGAAAACTGTCAGGGTGAACCGGCAACAAACGGAACGCAGATTCCACGTCCGTTTTTGCCATGAGTGCCCCCTGTCCCAAACGCCTGACCCATTTGATAGCCACATCAAAGGATGTGTATACCACTGATGATTGCCCCGGGTCTATGCCATCATTAACTGACGCTCCTCTGGGATATGATAAATGATGAATGAGTCGGAACGTGTTTGTGTCACGATTGTGGAACTTTCCCCGTGATCAGCGCACAACGCGTGCGCTGACACGGCGGAGATCCTCCACAAGCGTATAATTTGCAGGAACCCAGCAAAAGGTGCTATGCACCTGTAGAGGGAAATTCCTGTCGGCAGATGGCGCTGGGGAGTGCAGAGGAACCAATCCTCTGTACCTCCACAAGTGCCAGACAGGAATTGTACGAAGCGCAGAACGCAATCGCAAGAGAGGCGATTGCGAATAAGATTGAGCAAAAGGGATAGGTTGTATGTGTGTGCGCCAATCCAGTCGCCACTCCGCGACCGCGCACACACACACAACAGCAGATACGAAATAGGAACGCGATCGCGAGAGGTGCGATCGCGAGACGTGACACAAGGCAGAACAGAATAGAATACAAGGGTAGCAAAGGCACAGCAAATACAATAAGGAGATACGGAAAACAACAACCGCTAGCTAACCGCAAACACCGCACTCATTCGCAACAGTGCAAGCGGTTATGCGCGATCTCCACGTGATAAGCACAATAGAGACAAGCACGCCTAACTAACCATAAACAGACAAACATGAAACAGGGGACGCGAGCGCTTGCTTAACGGTTACCTCACCGAGCCTGTAGCAAGCGCAGCGGACAAGACAGACACACGAAAAACAAGAACTAGGCAGGAAGGATCCACCGCTCTTCCGCCAGAGCAAGTGTGATCCAAGCAGGAACACAGATCAGAAAGATCCACAGCCGCTAACGCTAGCGGCTAGTGCGATCTCAGCAAGACAGAACGATTCGCTATCAACCGCCGTTGGTGACAGCGCAATCGCGACCGACAAGACAGAACAGAAGGATCCCCAGCGCTCGCACAAAGTAGCTAGCGCGATCCCAGGAAACAGAACAGAAGGATCCCCAGCGCTAGCACAAAGTAGCTAGCGCGATCCCAGGAAACAGAACAGAAGAGATAGCTGGCAGCAACCGCTGCACCAGCTATACTCCAAGAACATAGATCAGAACCATTTCCTGTCAACCACCATAGGGACAGGACAATGGCAAACAGGCAAGACAAGACAGAACAGGCAATACAGATAATACAACCTGACTGGGCTAGAAGGGGAGCCTAAAGCAACCCCCAGGAATTAACTATACTAGATAGCAATGGCTGACACTCCAGCAGTGTCCATCAGGAACTGAGCATGGAAGGGAAATGACCAGCAAAGCATTGTGGGAAAGACATAGTACTTATAGTACACGCCTCCAATGAATGTGGCCAGGCAATTTGCATGACAACGTATGCAAATTCCTCTGCAAGCACAAGCTGCAAAACTGACAGAAACTCTTCTTTCCAGAGTCCTGCAGCATGCAAACTTACACAATGGTCAAAGGGCTGCCTGTCTGCACAGGCAGCTGAGCAAATCATCACAGTTTGGTTCCTTCTTAGGAACCAAACCCAGCGGGGAAATCACCAAATCCTCAATCGGAGGTGAACAGAACGGGCCCGCCATGCGCCCCAGTGAAACCTCTTTTGACAATTTCTGAGAAATAACATCCGGGCACAATGCAACCGATTTTAAATTACGATAAGGAGGGGAGGTAGACGGCGTGCACGCGCTAGGGATAACGAAGCCATCCCTGAAGCCGTGCAGTAACAACTTTGCGGCGGTCAAATCGGGATACCTACTTAGGTGCCGTTCCATCTCTTGAACTTTCACCGGAGTCTTCCCTCTTCCCTGAAGACTCGGATGAACGACCCTTACCTGCCTTGTAACATCTTGATAAGGCATGGCTACCACCACAGGAGGAACACTCATGCTTGAACCGGCACGATCCCCCGAAACGGCACGAACCCTCGTTGAACTGCCAACACAGTCCTTTCTTTTTTGTGGCCAGCTGCCCAGTTGTTCCTTGGCCACTGGCTCCACCCTGAAAGGACTGGCTGCTGCGACCCGACGGCATCGTCAACTCCATCCAAAGCATGATGTCCTTATGGTCCCACTGGACCGAAGGATGAACTGCCTTGCGCTGGCGGAATTGCTCGTCGTAGCGCAACCAAGCAATGCCGCCGTAAGCCCGATGAGCTTTAGCAATACCGTCTGAATAGCAAAATAAGGACGAGCAAAGTTCAGGATACCGCTCGCCCAGCACGCTCGCCAGTATATTAAAGGCCTGTTGCCAGTTCTGGAACGTACGCGGAATCAGCCTCTTTCTTACTCTCGTCCGGTTTTGCCCGATCGAGATTACATTTCTCTAACTGGAGTAAAGAAAAGATCTCAACATACTCGCCCCTCCAAATGCGTTCCTTCACTTCTGGTTTTAAATGGGTACCTAACGGACCCTCAAAGCACACATAAACTTCCCCTTTTGCAGAATCGGCTAACCTAACCTGATCCACCGCTAAGGACGGGGAGGGAGAGGCGACTGCCAGTGCTGGACCCACCCCTAAGCTGGGCGAAAGAGCCGGAACGGCGTCGGCAACTTGAGCCCCTGCACTTGCCGGCTGCAAAATGGGAGGAGGGGGCAACACCTGCGGCAAACCAGTACCCATACCCCCACCCATGTTACCAGACTGTCGCCCGGGAGAAGAGGCGGGTGGGGACTGTGACAAAAAAGCTCCCAAACCTTCTTGAACTATTGTTGGTGTGTGACCCGGAGGGCCCACCCATGCCGCGGACGGGCTATTTGTCAGGACGGCAGTAAGTGGCGAGGCCTGCAAGGCTTCTCGCAAACCAGACAGCAAAACAGTAACTAATGACAAGGCAGACGCAGGAGGGAGGGCATTGACAGCAGGGGAAACAGCAGTAACAGGCACAGCAGTATTAACAGTTAAACCCCCCGCAACACCCACCCCCGCCCCATGCCCACTATGCTGCAACAGAGGCATCTCACCTGGCTGCACCGAGCATGAGCCCAGGTCAGCCGACGCTCCGGATCCACCAGGACGATCACCATCAGAGGCTTCACCCTCCGAGGAGGAGCTAGAGCTCTGCCTGGGGGAAACCCCGGCGACTCCTCGAGGAGGGCTTCCAGAACTTTCTTCCCCGGGCTGGGGCCTCCCTGACTTTTGGCTTGCCTTCCTGCCAGTGAGGGGGGGTGATAAGGGGGGAGGCCTGCCCGGAACGAGCAGCCGTCATGCCCGACGCAGCAGGCTGCGTGGCTTGCCCAGAGGTTGAGGCCTGCCCGGATGGGACAGCCGTGGACGGCCTGGCCTGGGGATGCTGAGCTAGAATGCTGGGCCGGCCCCCCGGATGTGGCCGCCGTCTTGTCACGGGTGGAGACACCCGCCCTGGTCTTCTTCCCGCGCTGAGCAGGCCTGTTCCCCGCAGAGGGAACCGCCGCTGCGGAGGAACTGGATGACGCTGGCGGTGCTTTAGGGGAACTTTTCTTGTGCGCACCGCCGGAAGAACCCCGCCGATGCTGCGGATTCCTCCCAGCCGCCTGCTTGCTGCCAGACTTAGAGCGCTTAGCAGGTGGGGCTGGAGGGTCCCCGGAGGGGCTCCCGACTTGGCGCTGGGCTCTGGGGGAGGCATCAGGGCTGAGGCGCTCAGGCGGACGCCGAACCCTCGTGGATGCCCCTGCTGTAGTCGGAGGTGAAGATGCATCAAGCGCGCTGAACTGGCCCGAGACCCAGTCCGCTCCCTGGGTGGCAGCCTCCTGCCGGATGCGCTGAATTAAGGCCTCCACATCCATCACGAGGTAAGGGATCTCTGCTGCACAGCACTCAGCTTCCAGCTCTAGCTTCTTCTGGAGGAAATCCCTGTAGGCCTTGCTCCGCCCAGCCTATTTAACCTCCTTATTCCCACCCATCCAGCCCCTTCCTGGTCCTGATTGGCCAGCCAAACAGGACACAGCCGACCAGGATTTTTAACCCCTTCTTGGATGGAGCCTAGCTTAGCCCCATCATGTCCGCCCTCCCCAGGTCCTGCGGCCCCCAGTACGGGCTCTGCTAGAAGATTGGCTTTAGTTTTTGCCATTTGCTGAGTTTGCTATGAACAATCAGGTTAATAGTTCTACTAAAATATCTCCTTTCCAGATCATCTATGGTTCTAACCCTAAGTTCAATGCACTTTCTGGTATTTCCAATCTTCCCGAGTTAGAGGAATGGTCCTCAAGGTGTAACCGAATTTAGGAACAAGTACAGAATAACATTAGGAATGCTGTAAATACCCAGAAATGGTTTTCTGATATGCACCGAACTGTTGAGGATGAATTTATGCCTGGGGATTTCGTTTGGGTCTCTACCCATCACATTCCTCTATGCCAGCCTTCTGCCAACCTGGGACCCAAGTTCATTGATCCATATCCAGCGATGGAAAAAATGAATCGGGTAACTTATAAAGTCAAATTGCCCAGATCCTTTAGGGGGTTAATTCTTTTCATGTTTCTCTGTTGAACCCTGCAGCTAATTATAATACTTCGGACCCAACCCCTCCACCCGTGGAAGTTGATGGTGAACAAGAATTTGAGGTTGAGAGAATTCTTGATTCGTGTATTTTGAGAAATTCATTACAATTCTTAATTGACTGGAAAGGATATGGACCAGAAGAGAGATCGTCCTGCTAAACAAGTTCATGCTGATTTAGCAATAAGGGAGTTTTATGAGAAAAATCCTGGGAAATCCAGGTTTGAGTGTCCACAGTCTACTCCTAAGGAAGGGGGTACTGTGAGATAATCAGGGCACTCATGGCGGTGGAACGTCGAGGCTCAGGCTGAGGCGCAAGCTTCTGGGTCTCGGCAGGCCGCTAACGTCACTGGAATGCAGCCTGACACTCAGCTCCAAACTGGATAGGCGGTGGACGCGCTCTAAGTATGCGCTCTGCCGCTGTAAACATTAGCTATGTGTTTGTGTTGCATGTCAGCTGACCTGCTGACATGCTGGTATATCATTGGTTACTTTCGATTCTGTTTGTTTCTGATTGGTTAGTCCTTGTATTTAAGCATGCTGAGTACCCGCAGACCCCGTACAGGTCATTCTCTTTTAATCATTTTTATAAAAGGGGTTCCTCCCTCAACAGGCAGGACAGCATGAAAGACCCCATTTGAACAGGGATGCTAGTCCCATTCTTCTCTGCCCCCCTCTGTTTGCTTGCAAAAATACCTCCTTCCAAGTCGTACAGGTTGTACACTAGTGCCCCCATGGCTTGGAGTGCTCTGCACATGCACACTATGTCATTACTCATAGTGCACATGCGCAGAGTGCTTATGGCCATGGAAGCATGATCAAGGATGCCCGCTGTCTTTCCAGTGCTTGAACACAAGTGAGCGATCTGGCTGACCATGTAGGAGGTACCGGGAAGCATTTGCGGATCGATGGAAGGGGATGGAGAAGAACGGGGGAGTGGAGGGCATGAGTAATGCTGCCAACACATGCCTGCTCCCCCTGTTTTTAGAATATGCTTCACCTCGGGCATCCTTTATCCCTTTAGCAGCCACATAAAGCAAAGCTATATGAGTGCTGCAGGGCCAATGTTGTTCTGTGGCTGGGCAAGTGTGTCTTTCCCAGCCTGGCAGGGTACACAGAGCAGCTCAGGAAGCTGTCATATTTATCTGTTCCGGGTGGCTGGGTTGGCTTCTCCACTTGCGGTGCTGCAATGCCAGCATCCTCTTCTGAGTTCCGATTGCATGATCTCATATGGGTTCGGACCAAGGATGGGTACTGGGTGCTATTTGGGTGCTGGCCATGGAGGGGTACTAGGTGCGAGCGCTTTGAGTCCAACAGGAGAAAAGAGCTATACAAATGTTCAGATTATTATTATAATTATATAATTGCTTTGGAACTTGGTGACGTGTGAGTACTGTGCCATGTGGGTGTTAATTATGGGGGTATGTGGGTCTTAGGTGCAAATACTGAGTGCCAAGTGGGTACTGGGAGTGAGTAATAATTCCTTTTTTTGTACATGGTGACATATGGGTGATGGGTGCTGGCTAGTGGGGTATTTGTTGTCATGTGGGTGCTAAAGGCAGATGCTGGGTGCCATGTGGGTTCTGGGTGCTGGCACAGGGTGTCATGTTGATTCTGGCTGTATGGGTGGGTATCAACCATCATGTAGGTGTTGATTGCAGGTACTCAGTCCCTTGTGAGTTCTGGGTGCAAGTACTGGATGTCATATGTGAATGCTTGGTGTGGGTGCTGGGCACCAATTGGAGGCTTAGTGCAACTGTAACTACTGCAGATGAAACATGTGGGTGTTGGGTGCAGGTACTGGGTATCACATAGGTGCAAATACTTGGTACCCTGCCTACACTGGGTGCTAGCTATGGGTGGGCATTGTGTGTCATGTGGGTTCTGAGTGCAGGTACTTTGGGTGCTAGTACTAATTATGTGAGTGCAGACAGTGGGTGTCATGTGAAGGCGGTGTGCAGATGTGAGTAGTGAGTGCCATGTTGGGGATGGGTGCAAGTACTGTGCCATGTAGGTGTGAGTACTAGGTGCCAGCTATAAGGTGAAGGGGTGCAGGTATTGGGTGTACTATTGGGTGTTTGATGCAAGTACTAAGGGCCATATTGAGGCCGGATGTGAGTATTGGGTGCAGGGTGCTTGGTGCAAGTACTGGGTGCTTGCTATAGTGGGGGTTACTGGTTGAGTGTAATGTGGGTGCTGAATATTGGTAGGATTGCTGTGGGTGAGGTGGTGGGAGATCACTGTGGGTACTGCTATGAATGGCATAGTTGCTGCTAGGGGAGGTAGAGGTCAGTGTGGTTGCTGGGGAAGGGTAGGTCACTATGGGTGCTGGGGGGAGAAGTAACTGTGGGTGCTGTGGAAGGTAGAGGTCAGTATGGGTGCTGGAGGAAAGGGAGGTCGCTGTGGGTGCCTTGGGGGAGATCACTGTGGGTCTCGGGAGGTAGAGGTCATTGTGGGTGTAGGGGGTGGGAGGTCACTATGGGTGCTGCTATGAATGGCATAGTTGCTGCTAAGGGAGGTAGGGGTCAGTGTGGGTGCTGGAGGAAGGGTAGGCCACTGTGCTGTGGAAGGAAGAGATCAGTATGGGTGCTGGAGGAAGGGGAGGTCACTGTGGGTGCTGGGAGAAGTCAGTGTGGTTACTGGAGGAGGAAGTGGATGCTGGATGTTGGGAGAGGCCACTGTGGGCGCTGGCAATGGAAGAGGTCACTGTAGGTGCTGCTTTTGGGATGGGAGGTCCCTGTGGGTGCTGCAGGGGACAGGAGGGTAGCCACTGGGGGAGGGAAAAATCACTGTGGGTGCTGGGGGAGGGATAGGTCAGTGTGGGTGCTGGGGGTAGGCAGGATCACTGCTAGAGCTGGGGAGGGAGAGGTCACTGTGGGTGCCAGGTGAAGGGAGAGGTCACTGTGGGTGCTGGGGGAGGGAGAGGTCACTGTGGGTGCTAGGTGGAGGGAGAGGTCACTGTGGGTGCTAGATGGAGGGAAAGGTCACTGTGGGTGCTGGGTAAGAGAGAGGTCACTGTGGGTACTAGGTGAAGGGAGATGTCACTGTGGGTACTGGGTAGGGAGAGGTCAGTATGGGTCCTAGGTGGATGGAGAGGTCACTGTGAGTGCTAGGGGAGGGAGTGATCACTGGGTACTAGGTGGAGGGAGAGGTCACGGTTTAGTGAATCATGCTCATCAAGGGGAGCAGCTGTGTTGCTAGTGGTAGTGTTAAGTTTTTGTGGGAAGCCAGAAGCAGAGCTGGAGGACGACGGTGCATCAAGGAGGTTCTGTGCGAAAGCTGTAGAAGATGTGGTGCACTGTTAAAGCCGGTCAACCATATCCTTAGAATTTTGGGAGTTGAGGGTACGTGCCTTCTGAACACCAGTGGTGCTCAAATACCCCTTTTTAAAATTCGAGTTTGGTCGAATTCGAATAGTAAATTATTCGAGGTCAGTCGAATATTCGAGTCGAACAATTTTTACTATTCGATTCGACCTCGGACTTCGAGCTCACTATTCGAGTCGGTATTCGAGCTCATTATTCGAGCTGACTATTCGAATTGGCCTTAAATAGCTTCCAACACTTGTTTTGAGGGTGAATGATGCAAGAAACATCTTTTTTTCCAAGTAACAACAGCAAGTGATTATGTGGGGATGTTCCTTTAAAAAAAAAAAGGTGGAAAGAGAAGTTGTGTCCAGAATTTTGTTCAGTACTGTATATACTTCTTCTTCTTCTTCTTCTTATTTATCTTCTGTATCTTCTTCTTCTTCTTCTTCTATATCTTCTTCTATATCTTCTTCTTCTATATCTTCTTCTATATCTTCTTCTTCTTCTTCTATATTGTCTTCTTCTTCTTCTTCTTCTTCTTCTTCTTCTTCTTCTTCTTCTTCTTCATCATCATCATCATCATCATCTTCTTCATCTTCTTCATCATCATCATCTTCTTCTTCATCATCATCTTCTTCTTCATCTTCTTCATCTTCTTCTTCTTCATCTTCTTCTTCTTCATCATCTTCTTCTTCTTCTTCTTCATCTTCTTCTTCTTCATCTTCTTCATCTTCTTCTTCTTCTTCTTCTTCTTCTTCTTCTTCATCTTCTTCATCTTCTTCTTCTTCATCTTCTTCATCTTCTTCTTCTTCATCTTCTCCATCTTCTTCTTCTTCATCTTCTCCATCTTCTTCTTCTTCATCTTCTTCTTCTTCATTTTCTTCATCTTCTTCTTCTTCATCTTCTTCTTCTTCTTCTTCTTCATCATCATCTTCTTCATCTTCTTCTTCTTCATCATCATCTTCTTCATCTTCTTCTTCTTCTTCTTCTTCTTCATCTTCTTCATCTTCTTCATCTTCTCCATCTTCTTCTTCTTCATCTTCTTCTTGTTCTTCTTCTCCTTCTTCTTCATCTTCTTCTTCTTCTTCTCCTTCTTCTTCTTCTCCTTCTTTTTCTATATCGTCTTCTTCTTCTTCACTTATTTCTCTTTCCAAATTTTTTTTTTAAAGAAATGCAGCTATTTTTGAGCGTAACAAATAGCTGGTGGCGCACGCATGTTGGAAGCACCATTGTATGTGCTCCCTGGCAGTGGAAACACACAGACAGCAGGAGGTAAATTCAGCAGCAGGAGGAGGAGGATGAGTGTGTGGCAGCAGGCAGTCAATGAGGCAGGTAGCGTGACATAATAGCCCTGGTACCTTGCGGTGATACCAGGGCTGTAAATAAACACAGCAGGCAGGAGGTCCCAGACAGCGGTCGTGCAGCCCACATCGTGTCCAATACACAACTGGGACAACACAGTTTTCAACCCGGGCACCTCTGAAAAATTAAACCTTTTTTTTTTTTTTTTTTTATGGTTTTGTTTGTAAAACAAATTACACAGATATATAGCTATTTTTTGACGTAATAGCTGGTGGCAGAGTGGCAGCAGAATTTAATTATGTGTACCCTGGCAGTGGGAAACACAGACAGACAGCAACAGCAGAAGGAATGGAGGAGTAGTGTGAGTGTGGCAGCAGGCAGGCAGCGTGACATAATAGCCCTGGTACCTAGCGGGTGATACCAGGGCTGTAAATAAACACAACAGGAGGTCCCAGACAGCGGTCGTGCAGCCCACATAGTGTCCAATACACAACTGGGACAACACAGTTTTCAACCCGGGCACCTCTGAAAAATTAAACCTTTTTTTTAATTTTTTTTTATGGTTTTTTGGTTTTGTTTGTAAAACAAATTACACAGATATATAGCTATTTTTTGACGTAATAGCTGGTGGCAGAGTGGCAGCAGAATTTAATTCTGTGTACCCTGGCAGTGGGAAACACAGACAGACAGCAGCAGCAGCAGGAGGAATGGAGGAGTAATGTGAGCAGCTATTGTTTGACGTAATAGCTGGTGGCAGAGTGGCAGCAGAATGTAATTCTGTGTACCCTGGCAGTGGGAAACACAGACAGACAGCAGCAGCAGCAGGAGGAATGGAGGAGTAGTGTGAGTGTGGCAGCAGGCAGGCAGCGTGACATAATAGCCCTGGTACCTAGCGGGTGATACCAGGGCTGTAAATAAACACAACAGGAGGTCCCAGACAGCGGCCGTGCAGCCCACATCGTGTCCAATACAAAACTGGGACAACACAGTTTTCAACCCGGGCACCTCTGAAAAATTAAACCTTTTTTTTTTTTTATGGTTTTTTGGTTTTGTTTGTAAAACAAATTACACCAGAGGGGTATCTGGAGGGATGCAGATATGACACGTGCCCCAGGCGACCTCCCTCTTTTAATCATCAGGGGGGCGCAGAGCTGCTGACAGCATTCCTGAGTCTAAGGGAATAACAATCATCCAGCAGCCTGCCCTTCTCAGCCTTTGTCACATATCTACATTACAAGCTATTGAGAGGTGAACACCGAAGTTTTCCCTCACTCCCTAATAAGAGATCATGTCTCAGTCCCCGGAGATAGCAGCAGAAGCTTCTGGTCTGGAGGTTACAAGATTTCACATCCATTCAGCTCTGTCATTCACACATTCCTCAGCCTTATCTCAGAGTGCTGTTTACTTACTTTTATTTATGACACTCTCTGCACTTTAACCATTACGCTGCCTGCTGGCATCACTGTGGCCAGATTTAACACCCTCTCTCTTGTACAGTGTACCTCAGTTGTTAGAATGCATTATATTTCTAGCTCAGTACCTATCTACTGATATTTAATAGGTTGTCAGACTTTTATTATGTTATAATTGTCACTGCAAATGTTCCATTGCTTTCATTCATATGAGAGTGGTGGCTGCCATATTTATTTCCTTTTAAACAATACCAGTTGCATGGAAATCCTGCTGATCCTTCTGGTCACTAGGGTCTAAATCCCACACCTGAAACATGCATGCAGCTAATCTTTTCAGATGTGTCATAGACATTTGATCTGCATACTAGGGTCTATGGCAGGGATCACACTTGTTTTTCAGTTTTCAACTCAGCTTTTTCTGCATACATTTTCTGCACACCAAGTGTGTTTCTATGCAGAAAAACTTGTGCTTTTTTTCACAACTGCTAATGTAATTGATACAGAAAACTGACAAAATGTGCAGAATTATCATGCAGAATGTCAGTTTTTTTTCTGTGCAAGAAAAACACATTAAGTGTGAACTAGCCCCTTGATTAACATGAGTTTTCAGTTTTTCTGTGCAGAAAACGCATATGAAAACAGTCAAGTATGTTCCCTGCCTTAAAGTATTAGAGGCAGTGGATCAGAAGGATAGCCTCATTTATTTCATGATGGGGTTACCCTGTCCAAAAACGTTAGACAGGATGCTGTTGATTGTAGGTGTGTGTGTGTGTGTGTGTGGGGGGGGGGGGAGGCTGGGGGGCGCAATTTTAGTATTTGCCATGGGCGCTGTCTTGCCTAGATACGCCACTGAATTACACAGATATATAGCTAATTTTTGACGTAATAGCTGGTGGCAGAGTGGCAGCAGAATTTAATTCTGTGTACCCTGGCAGTGGGAAACACAGACCGACAGCAGCAGCAGCAGGAGGAATGGAGGAGTAATGTGAGCAGCTATTGTTTGACGTAATAGCTGGTGGCAGAGTGGCAGCAGAATGTAATTCTGTGTACCCTGGCAGTGGGAAACACAGACAGACAGCAGCAGCAGCAGGAGGAATGGAGGAGTAGTGTGAGTGTGGCAGCAGGCAGGCAGCGTGACATAATAGCCCTGGTACCTAGCGGGTGATACCAGGGCTGTAAATAAACACAACAGGAGGTCCCAGACAGCGGTCGTGCAGCCCACATCGTGTCCAATACACAACTGGGACAACACAGTTTTCAACCCGGGCACCTCTGAAAAATTAAACCTTTTTTTTTTTTATGGTTTTTTGGTTTTGTTTGTAAAACAAATTACACAGATATATAGCTATTTTTTGACATAATAGCTGGTGGCAGAGTGGCAGCAGAATTTAATTCTGTGTACCCTGGCAGTGGGAAACACAGACCGACAGCAGCAGCAGCAGCAGGAATGGAGGAGTAATGTGAGCAGCTATTGTTTGACGTAATAGCTGGTGGCAGAGTGGCAGCAGAATGTAATTCTGTGTACCCTGGCAGTGGGAAACACAGACAGACAGCAGCAGCAGCAGGAGGAATGGAGGAGTAGTGTGAGTGTGGCAGCAGGCAGGCAGCATGACATAATAGCCCTGGTACCTAGCGGGTGATACCAGGGCTGTAAATAAACACAACAGGAGGTCACAGACAGCGGTCGTGCAGCCCACATCGTGTCCAATACACAACTGGGACAACACAATTTTCAACCCGGGCACCTCTGAAAAATTAAAACTTTTTTTTTTTTAATGGTTTTGTAGTTTTGGTTTTACAACCAATTACACAGATATAGCTATTTTTTGACGTAATAGCTGGTGGCAGAGTGGCAGCAGAATGTAAATCTGTGTACCCTGGCAGTGGGAAACACAGACAGACAGCAGAAGGGCAGTACACAGCAGCCCACTGTAGTTGTAAAATGTGTGGATGCAGGCGACGTAATAGTTAAAGTGAACCAGGCTGGCTTAGTGAGCAGGAGCCAGGAGGTGGTAAAGGGTGGTAAGGCACATTAACGATGGTTCTAAGTTCCGGCAGCCAGTTCATGTCCCCCTCTCGCCGACAACAGGGGCCAGGAACTCGCCTTCCACCCACGCCTGGTTCATCTTGAGAAACGTCAGTCTGTCCACAGACTTGTGAGACAGACGTGAGCGTTTCTCGGTGACCACGCCACCAGCTGCACTGAAGCAGCGCTCGGACAGCATGCTGGAAGGGGGGCAGGACAGCACTTCCAGGGCGTACTGCGCCAGCTCGCTCCAGATCTCCAGGCGCTTGACCCAATACTCCATGGGATCAACAGGGGCATCGCTGTCAAGCCCACTGTAGGACCCCATGTAGTCAGCCACCATGCGGGTCAGGCGCTGGCTGTGACCGGAGGAGGATGCTGCTGCATGCACCTCCTCTCTAGTCACTGCTGCCGGAGCCTCTACAGTCCTGTAGAGCTCTTGGCTGAGAGACAGCAGGTCTGTGGGGCGCTTGCTGCTGGATGCAGGCACCTGCTGCTGCCTCTGTGCTGGCTGCTGGACAGTGGGGGTGGAAGGCTGGGGGAAGGCTTCCTCCAAGCGCTCAACAAGGGCCTGCTGCAAGCTCCTTATTTGTTGCGCTGGGTCTCCTCCTGCAGGCGGCAGGAACTGGCTCAACTTCCCCTTGAGGCGTGGGTCCAACATCATGCTGATCCAGATGTCCTCCCTCTGCTTCATCTGGATCACCCTGGGGTCCTTGCGCAGGCACGCCAGCATGTGCGCTGCCATTGGGAAGAGGCGGGCCACGTGTGCTGGCACATCGATGGCAGTGCTGTCCTCATCCTCCTCCTCTGCCTCGTCAGCCTCATCCTCTCTCCACCCCCGCACCAACTCAGCTGCTCTGTGCTGCTCCCCCTCATCAGCAGCAAGGTCAGGGACCTCCACCAAGTCCTCCTCCTCCTCCCCCTCAGAGGTGGACTGTGCAGCTGCTTGCCGCTCCTGCTGGTCCAAGGCTGCCGCTCCCTGTTCCAGCAAAGCATCGAGGGCCCTGTTCAGCAGACAAACCAGGGGCACCCACTCGCAGACCATAGCATGGTCCCTGCTCACCATGTTAGTGGCCTGCAGAAAGGGAGCCAGCACTAAGCACACCTGCTGCATGTGCCTCCAGTCATCATCGGGGACGATGGACGGGATGTTGCTGGTCTTGTCCCTTCTCTGAGCGGCGGAAACAGTGGCCAGGGCAAGGTACTGGTTGACAGCGTGCTTCTGTTCAACCAGACGCTCCAACATCGCCAGGGTGGAGTTCCAGCGAGTCGGAACATCAAGGATCAGCCGATGGCGTGGCAGCTCCAGCTCCTTTTGCACGTCTTCCAGGCTCGCACAGGCTGCAGCCGAGCGCCGGAAGTGACGCACAACGTTCCTTGCCATTTCCAGCAGTTCTCCCATCCCCTGGTAGGTGCGCAAGAACTTCTGCACCACCAGGTTCAGCACGTGGGCAAGACAGGGGATGTGGGTCAGGTTTCCCCTGTCTATTGCGGCAACCAGATTGGCCCCATTGTCGGCCACCACCTCTCCGACTCTGAGGCCTCTGGGGGTCAGCCAAATCCTCTCCTGCTCCTGGAGTTTGGCCAACACATGGGTTGCCGTCAGCTTGGTCTTCCCAAGGCTGACCAAGTGCAGCAGCGCTTGGCAGTGGCGGGCCTTCACGCTGCTACTGAGGCGGGGGGTTTGGCCAGGTGTGCCGGAGGATGGCAGAGGATCGGAGGAACCTGCTGCAGTTCCCCCGACCCTGCGGGGTGGCACCACCCACTGTGTTGCTGCTGCTGCTGTGCCCGCTGCTGCTCTCCCATCCTCACCCCCTTCCACCAAGCTGACCCAGTGGACAGTGAAGGACAGGTAGCGGCCTGTCCAGAAGCGGCTGCTCCAGGAGTCCATGGTGACGTGGACCCTTTCACCAACCGCGTGCTCCAGCCCTCGCTCCACATTGGCCATCACAAAGCGGTGCAGTGCAGGAATGGCCTTGCGGGCGAAGAAGTGTCTGCTGGGGAGCTGCCAGTCTGGGGCTGCGCAAGCAAGCAGCGCACGAATGTCGCTCCCCTCCTGCACGAGCGTGTACGGCAGGAGTTGGGAGCACATGGCCCGTGCCAGCAAGCCGTTCAGCTGCCGCACGCGACGGCTGCTGGGAGGCAGAGCCCTAACCACCCCCTGGAAGGACTCGCTCAAAAGGCTCTGGCGTGGCCTTTTGCTGGCACGGGAATCAGCAGACACAGCAGAGGAGGCCACTGAGGACTGGCTGCCAGAACAGGCCTCAGTGTCGGCGGCAGGAGTTGCAGAGGGGGGAGGAGCAGTGCGTTTCCGCACTCCTGCTGGTGCTGCTGGAGGAGCAGGAGGGCGGGTGGCTGCTGTTGCTGCTGCTGCTGAAGGCTGTGCAGTGATGGGTGTGGTGCCACTGCCAGCACCAGATGCCTTCAGCCTCTGGAACTCCTCATGCTGGTGGAAATGTTTCGCAGCAAGGTGGTTGATGAGCGAGCTGGTGCTTAACTTTAAGGGGTCTGCACCTCTGCTCAACTTCTGCTGACAGTGGTTGCAAGTGGCGTACTTGCTGTCCACAGTGGGCATGGTGAAAAAGCGCCAGATTGGTGACAAAAACAACCCCCTACGGCATGGAACCGCTGCTGCCTGTCTCCCTGTGGTGGTTGGGGGGGGGGCTTGGGTGCGGCTGGTGGTGGTACTGGCAGATGCTGCTGCTGCTGCTGCTGAGCCTGAGACACCAGCAGGCTGGGGGACCTGCTTACTGCTGCCAATGCTTGCAATGATGCGCCTCCTTGCAAGGCCCACAAGCGCATCCTCCTCCTCCTCCTCCTCAGAGCTGCTGATGACGACATCCCCTGGAGCTGGTGGCACCCAGTCTCTGTCTGTCACCGTGTCATCATCATCCTCCCCCTCCTGAAACATGTCCTGCTGGGATGATGACCCCCCAAACTCCTCTCCTGATGCATGGATGGGCTGCTTGACTGTCGCCACAGTCTTGCTGTCCAATCCCTCATCCCCCAAAGTGCCCATCAGCATCTCCTCCTCAAGATCGCCAACAACAGCAGACAATTTACTCATGATGCCTGGGGTCAAAAGACTGCTGAATGACAGGTCGGAGAGTGACGGTGAACTGGCCTCCTCCCCAGGCCCTGCTGGGCGGCTGCTGCGAACAGGGGTGGTGGTGGTGGTGAGGGTGGAGGCCTCGGATGCAGAGCTGATGGCGGGCTGCTCATCCTCCATCATCAGTTGCACCACAGTGTCTGCATCCTTTTCCTCAATGGGACGTTTCCGACCCGGCTGGAGGAAAATCGGAGCAGGTGCTACACGCTGCTGCTGCTGTGTCTCTGCAGCGTGAGTTGCAGATACTCCTGCTGGGCGGCGCCCAAGGCGTCCATGGCCAGTGGCTATAGGAGGAATGTTAGCCACTGATGCTGCTGCTGCGGAACTGTGCATGGTGGCGCGGCCGCGCCGACGGCTTGCCACAATGCTGCTCCCTCTCCTCCTGATTCCCTTGCTGCCCTTCCCCTTGCCCAAACCGCGCTGGCTGCCACTTCCAGACATCTTCGATGTTTTGGGCGTAAACACAAACGTTTTTTAAAAGGGCGGGTGAAAAGTGGGGTACTTTAATGGAGTGGGTTGGTGGGCGAGGTGACTGAGTGAGTGTCTAGTACAGTAAGTAAGTAGTTACAGAGTCAGTAAGTACAACTAGAAGTTACAATAATCAGTAGTAATAATCACAAGGAAATAGAGTGTGTGTACACAGACAGTGAGTGAGTGCACGCACACGCAGGAGCTAGCCTATGAACAGTGACTGAGTGTCCCTACTAGTACAGTAAGTAGTAACAGTAAGTACAACCAGAAATTACAATAATCAATCAGTAATCAGAAGGAAATAGAGTGTGTGTACAGTACACAGACAGTGAGTGCACGCACACGCAGGAGCTAGTAGCCTATGAACAGTGACAGTGAGTGTCCTAGTACAGTTACAGTATATAACTATTCAGAAGGAAATAGAGTGTGTGTACAGTACACAGACAGTGAGTGCACGCACACGCAGGAGCTAGTAGCCTATGAACAGTGACAGTGAGTGTCCTAGTACAGTTACAGTATATAACTATTCAGAAGGAAATAGAGTGTGTGTACACTACAGTACACAGACAGTGAGTGCACGCACACGCAGGAGCTAGTAGCCTATGAACAGTGACAGTGAGTGTCCTAGTACAGTTACAGTATATAACTATTCAGAAGGAAATAGTGTGTGTACACTACAGTACACAGACAGTGAGTGCACGCACACGCAGGAGCTAGTAGCCTATGAACAGTGACAGTGAGTGTCCTAGTACAGTTACAGTATATAACTATTCAGAAGGAAATAGAGTGTGTGTACACTACAGTACACAGACAGTGAGTGCACGCACACGCAGGAGCTAGTAGCCTATGAACAGTGACAGTGAGTGTCCTAGTACAGTTACAGTATATAACTATTCAGAAGGAAATAGTGTGTGTACACTACAGTACACAGACAGTGAGTGCACGCACACGCAGGAGCTAGTAGCCTATGAACAGTGACAGTGAGTGTCCTAGTACAGTTACAGTATATAACTATTTAGAAGGAAATAGAGTGTGTGTACACTACAGTACACAGACAGTGAGTGCACGCACACGCAGGAGCTAGTAGCCTATGAACAGTGTCAGTGAGTGAGTGTCCTAGTACAGTTACAGAATATAACTATTCAGAAGGAAATAGAGTGTGTGTACAGTACACAGACAGTGAGTGCACGCACACGCAGGAGCTAGTAGCCTATGAACAGTGACAGTGAGTGTCCTAGTACAGTTACAGTATATAACTATTCAGAAGGAAATAGAGTGTGTGTACACTACAGTACACAGACAGTGAGTGCACGCACACGCAGGAGCTAGTAGCCTATGAACAGTGTCAGTGAGTGAGTGTCCTAGTACAGTTACAGTATATAACTATTCAGAAGGAAATAGAGTGTGTGTGTGTACAGTACACAGACAGTGAGTGCACTGCACGCACACGCAGGAGCTAGTAGCCTATGAACAGTGACAGTGAGTGTCCTAGTACAGTTACAGTATATAACTATTCAGAAGGAAATAGAGTGTGTGTGCACTACAGTACACAGACAGTGAGTGCACGCACACGCAGGAGCTAGTAGCCTATGAACAGTGTCAGTGAGTGAGTGTCCTAGTACAGTTACAGTATATAACTATTCAGAAGGAAATAGAGTGTGTGTGTACAGTACACAGACAGTGAGTGCACTGCACGCACACGCAGGAGCTAGTAGCCTATGAACAGTGACAGTGAGTGTCCTAGTACAGTTACAGTATATAACTATTCAGAAGGAAATAGAGTGTGTGTACACTACAGTACACAGACAGTGAGTGCACGCACACGCAGGAGCTAGTAGCCTATGAATAGAGTTGGGCCGAACGGTTCGCCGGCGAACGTGGTTCGCGCGAACGTAGGTGGTTCGCGTGCGGGTACCGCACGCGAACCTTTTGCGGAAGAAGTTCGGTTCGCCCCATAATGCACTGAGGGTCAACTTTGACCCTCTACATCACAGTCAGCAGGCCCAGTGTAGCCAATTAGGCTACACTAGCCCCTGGAGCCCCACCCCCCCCTTATATAAGGCAGGCAGCGGCGGCCATTACGGCCACTCGTGTGCCTGCATTAGTGAGAGTAGGGCGAGCTGCTGCAGTCTCTCATATAGGGAAAGATTAGTTAGGCTTAACTTCTTCCTGGCTGCATACCTGTTCTGTTCAGTGAGCCCTCAGCCCACTGCATACCTGTACTGTGATCCTGCCACTGCATACCTGTTCAGTGATCCTGCCACTGCATACCTGTTCAGTGATCCTGCCACTGCATACCTGTTCTGTTCAGTGAGCCCTCAGCCCACTGCATACCTGTACTGTGATCCTGCCACTCCATACCTGTTCAGTGATCCTGCCACTGCATAGTGCATACCTGTTCTGTTCAGTGAGCCCTCAGCCCACTGCATACCTGTACTGTGATCCTGCCACTCCATACCTGTTCAGTGATCCTGCCACTGCATACCTGTTCAGTGATCCTGCCACTGCATACCTGTTCTGTGAACCCACCACTGTATACCTGTTCTGTTCAGTGGACCCACCACTGTATACCTGTTCTGTTCAGTGAACCCGCCACTGCATACCTGTTGTGTTCAGTGAACCTGCCACTGCATACCTGTTCTGTGAACCCGCCACTGTATACCTGTTCTGTTCAGTGGACCCGCCACTGTATACCTGTTCAGTGAACCCGCCACTGTATACCTGTTCTGTTCAGTGGACCCGCCACTGTATACCTGTTTAGTGAACACGCCACTGCATACCTATTGTGTTCAGTGATCCTGCCACTGCATACCTGTTCTGTGAACCCGCCACTGTATACCTGTTCTGTTCAGTGGACCCGCCACTGTATACCTGTTCTGTGAACCCGCCACTGTGTACCTGTTCTGTTCAGTGGACCCGCCACTGTATACCTGTTCTGTTCAGTGGACCCGCCACTGTATACCTGTTCAGTGGACCCGCCACTGTATACCTGTTCTGTTCAGTGGACCCGCCACTGTATACCTGTTCTGTTCAGTGGACCCGCCACTGTATACCTGTTCTGTTCAGTGGACCCGCCACTGTATACCTGTTTAGTGAACACGCCACTGCATACCTAGTGTGTTCAGTGATCCTGCCACTGCATACCTGTTCTGTGAACCCGCCACTGTATACCTATTCTGTTCAGTGGACCCGCCACTGTATACCTGTTCAGTGAACCCGCCACTGCATACCTGTTGTGTTCAGTGAACCTGCCACTGTATACCTGTACTGTTCAGTGAACCCACCGCATCAGTGCGCATACCTGTGCAGTTAAGTGAACCCACCTACCTACGTGAGTGCACGCAGTGTGATATACCACTCCGTGCATACCCAATATGGACAAAACAGGTAGAGGAAGAGGAAGAGGTAGTGGCAGAGGCAGAGGAAGGCCACCCGGCAGGTCTGCGCGAGGTCGTGTAAATGTAATTTCGTGTGGACCTGGCCCACAGTACAGTGCTCGGAAGAAGGCACGTCCCATCACCTCCCAAGATTGTCAGGACGTGGTTGAGTATTTAGCGACACAGAACACCTCATCTTGCTCAGCCACCAGCGCTACTACTAGCACCACTTCCGCTGCATTTGACACTTCGCAAGAATTATTTAGTGTTGAAATCACTGATGCACAGCCATTGTTGTTACAGCCAGATGAATTTTCACCAGCTAATATGTCTGAGTTACGCGGCAACACTATGGATGTAACGTGTCAGGAGGATGAAGGACCTACTGATGGTGCAAGTTTGGATTTGTCTGAGGCAAGCGAAGCTGGGCAGGATGACTACGATGATGACGGTAATAGGGATCCTCTGTATGTTCCCAATAGAGGAGATGAAGAGGGGGACAGTTCAGAGGGGGAGTCAGAGAGTAGTAGGAGGAGAGAAGTTGCTGAAAGAAGCTGGGGCAGCTCTTCGTCAGAAACAGCTGGTGGCAGAGTCCGGCACCATGTATCGCCACCTATGTACAGCCAGCCAACTTGCCCTTCAGCATCAGCTGCTGAGGTCCCCATAGTGCCCACATCCCAGGGTGGCTCAGCGGTGTGGAAATTTTTTAATGTGTGTGCCTCAGATCGGACCAAAGCCATCTGTTCGCTCTGCCAACAAAAATTGAGCCGTGGAAAGGCCAACACTCACGTAGGGACAAGTGCCTTACGAAGGCACCTGGAGAAAAGGCACAAACAGCAATGGGATGGCCACCTGAGCAAAAGCAGCAGCAGCACACAAAAGAAAAGTCACCCTCCTTCTCCTCTTCCTCCTTCAGGTGCATCATCTGCTTCTGCCGCTTTCTCCCTTGCACCTTCACAGGCACCCTCCTCCACTCCGCCTCTGCCCTTGAGCGGTTCCTGCTCCTCTGCCCACAGCAGCAGTCAGGTGTCCGTGAAGGAAATGTTTGAGCGGAAGAAGCCACTTTTGGCCAGTCACCCCCTTGCCCGGCGTCTGACAGCTGGCGTGGCGGAACTGTTAGCTCGCCAGCTGTTACCATACCGGCTGGTGGACTCTGAGGCCTTCCGTAAATTTGTGGCCATCGGAACACCGCAGTGGAAGATGCCAGGCCGCACTTATTTTTCGAGAAAGGCCATACCCCAACTGCACCGTGAAGTTGAGAGGCAAGTGGTGTCATCTCTTGCGAAGAGCGTTGGGTCAAGGGTACACCTGACCACGGATGGCTGGTCTGCCAAGCACGGGCAGGGCCGCTACATTACCTACACAGCCCATTGGGTGAACCTGGTGGTGAACGATGGCAAGCAGAAAGCGGCGGACCAAATTGTGACACCTCCACGGCTTGCAGGCAGGCCTCCTGCCACCTCCTCTCCTCCTGCTACATGCTGTTCGCTGTCCTCCTCCTCCTCCTTGGCTGAGTGGCAGTTCTCCTCTCCAGCTACACAGCCCCAGCTCCGCAGGGCCTATGCTGCATGCCAGGTACGACGGTGTCACGCCATCTTAGACATGGCTTGTCTCAAAGCGGAGAGTCACACTGGAGCAGCTCTCCTGGCTGCTCTTAAGAAACAGGTGGATGAGTGGCTGACCCCGCACCACCTGGAGATAGGCAACGTGGTGTGCGACAACGGCAGCAATCTGCTTGCCGCTTTGCATATGGGGAAGCTGACACACATACCCTGCATGGCACATGTCATGAATCTAGTGGTTCAAAGATTTGTGGCAAAGTACCCTGGCTTAGCGGATGTCCTGAAGCAGGCCAGGAAGTTCTGTGGGCATTTGAGGCGCTCTTACACAGCCATGGCACGATTTGCAGAAATTCAGCGTAAAAACAACATGCCGGTGAGACGCCTCATTTGCGATAGCCCCACTCGCTGGAACTCGACCCTGCTCATGTTCTCCCGCCTGCTAGAACAGAAGAAAGCCGTCACCCAGTACCTCTACAACTGGAGTAGAACGAAACAGTCTGGGAAGATGGGGATGTTCTGGCCCGACAACTGGACACTGATGAAAAATGCATGCAGGCTCATGCGGCCGTTTGAGGAGGTGACCAACCTGGTGAGCCGCAGTGAGGGCACCATCAGCGACTTAATTCCCTACGCGTACTTCTTGGAGCGTGCTGTGCGTAGAGTGGCGGATGAAGCTGCGAATGAGCGTGACCAGGAACCGTTACAGCAGGAACAGGCATGGGACCAATTTTCATCAGACCCAGCTGTTTCCTCAACACCTGCGGCAGCACAGAGGGGGGAGGAGGAGGAAGAAGAGAGGTCGTGTGCAGAAGACGAGTCAGACTCAGAGGATGATGAGCAAGGTGTTTCTTTGGGGGAGGAGGAGGAGGAGGAGGAGGGGACAGCGGCAGGAGAACAACCGCAGCAGGCGTCGCAGGGGGTTTGTGCTGCTAAACCTTCCCGTGGTATTGTTCGCGGCTGGGGGGAGGAGGTTGACTTACCTGACGTCACTGAGGAAGAGCAAGAGGAGATGGAGGGTACTGGATCCGACTTTGTGCAGATGTCGTCTTTTATGCTGTCCTGCCTGTTGAGGGACCCCCGTATAAAAAACCTCAAGGGGAATGAGCTGTACTGGGTGGCCACACTACTAGACCCTCGGTACAGGCACAAAGTGGCGGACCTGTTACCAACTCACCGGAAGGTGGAAAGGATGCAGCACATGCAGAACCAGCTGTCAACTATGCTTTACAATGCCTTTAAGGGTGATGTGACAGCACAACGCCAGCAAGGTACCACTGCCACTAATCCTCCTCCCGTGTCCACGCAGTCAAAGACAGGACGCTCCAGCGATCTCATGGTGATGTCGGACATGCGGACGTTCTTTAGTCCAACGCCTCGCCGTAGCCCTTCCGGATCCACCCTCCACCAACGCCTGGAACGGCAGGTAGCCGACTACCTGGCCTTAAGTGTGGATGTAGACACTGCTGTGAACAGCGATGAGGAACCCTTGAACTACTGGGTGCGCAGGCTTGACCTGTGGCCAGAGCTGTCCCAATTTGCCATCCAACTTCTCTCCTGCCCTGCCGCAAGCGTCCTCTCAGAAAGGACCTTCAGCGCAGCTGGAGGCATTGTCACAGAGAAGAGAAGTCGCCTAAGTCACAAAAGTGTTAAGTACCTCACCTTTATCAAAATGAATGAGGCATGGATCCCGGAGGGCTGCTGCCCGCCCCAAGACTAAGTCAGTCCCCGCACACACAGCATCTCTGCCTGCACGCCGTGTGACTGGCTGCCTGGCCTGCCCCAAAAAGACTAAGTCACTCCCAGTCCCTCCACACAGCATGTCTGCCTGCAGGCCGCTTCACTACCTTCTCCGCCACCACCAACAGGGTCCGGGACTCCAGGCGGATTGCTGAATTTTTTAGGCCACTGCTAGCAGCGGCCGCTGTAATAATTTTTATGGTGCGTGTACATGACTGCCTAATTTTTCTGGCTGCACTGAGGGCAGCTGCAACAACAAAAGAAAAGGCATGTACATGCGCCCATTCCCCTTCGTGATCATTACCTTGCCGTGGTGAAGGGGCTTGCGTATCACAATGAAGCAATGACCGGCGCCTAGATGAGTGTCTCGGGGGGCACACAAAAGATAATAAGGTCGTTGCTTCATTGTGGTCAGACCAAATTTGATCAGCTGGACAGTCACTGTTCTGTCATTCAGCTACATCAGCCAGGCCGACCATATGGGCTGTAAAGCCACCAAAACCTGCACTCTCGCCATGGTGCGCACCAGTCCAGCACGGCCGTCACTAGTACAAACAGCTGTTTGCGGTGCGTTACACGGTGAGTTTGGTGTGTCAGTGTGAAGCAGTACCTTAATTACACTACCTGATTGATGTATACACATGCAAGATGTTTTAAAGCACTTTAGGCCTGTCATTTAGCATTCAATGTGATTTCTGCCCTTAAAACGCTGCTTTGCGTCAAATCCAAATTTTTCCCGGGGACTTTTGGCGTGTATCCCACTCCGCCATGCCCCCCTCCAGGTGTTAGACCCCTTGAAACATCTTTTCCATCACTTTTGTGGCCAGCATAATTATTTTTTTTTTTCAAAGTTCGCATCCCCATTGAAGTCTATTGCGGTTCGCGAACTTTAACGCGAACCGAACGCTCCGCGAAAGTTCGCGAACCCGGTTCGCGAACCTAAAATCGGAGGTTCGGCCCAACTCTACCTATGAACAGTGTCAGTGAGTGAGTGTCCTAGTACAGTTACAGTATATAACTATTCAGAAGGAAATAGAGTGTGTGTGTACAGTACACAGACAGTGAGTGCACTGCACGCACACACAGGAGCTAGTAGCCTATGAACAGTGACTGAGTGAGTGTCCTAGTACAGTTACAGTATATAACTATAATACAAAATACAATCAATCAGTACTAAAGGACAGCAGAAATACTGGTATAGATGAGAAATAAACAGAGGACAGGAGAGAACAGCTGCCCACACAGGCAAGGCCCTGAGGCCTAAAGCTGTAAGCCTGCAGCAGCTGTCTGAGTCTCTCTCTATGTAACACAAAAGCTACTAACTAAAATACAATGTCTATCTAACTAACAACAATATAGGTGTATATAGGAGGTGTATGTGAGCAAAAACGCTAGGTAAATGACCACAATAAAGCTCTTGCTAAGCCAACGCACAAAGGAGCAGATCTCTCTCTGTGCAAAGTCAAGCAAGGATGGAGAAACACAGCATGGCGGCCGCTATTTATAGGGTAGGGGCTGGCCAGGGTCCCCCTCAGTGATTGGCTGCCGTCAGAGGGCCTGGGAGCCCTCTGATTGGCTCTAAGGACATCAATCTGGGCTATGACGCTATTCGAGCTCGGTATTCGAGCTCGAATAGCGCTGTTAGCTCGAATAGCGCGAATAGTGAATGGGCTATTCGAGTTCACTCGAATAGCCCATTCGAATAGCTCCAGCTATTCGGAGCTCGAATACCGAGCTCGAATAGCTGAAAAAGAGCTTGAATATTCGAGCTACTCGAATATTCGAGCTCTGCTGAGCACCACTACTGAACACTGCACTTTAGTCAAGGGCTGCATGCAATCACGCCAGCAAGACCTCAAAAATACCTGCGGGGTGGCCTGCCTCTCCCTCTGCCTGTTATTTTTCCCATATTGGGGGTATGCAGTACTACTAAAAATATTCAATAGTGGTACACAGTGTGTGTAATCACAAAGAGGTGCACAATCAGTGTCAAATACACAGCAGCTGTGTGTGGGTGCATCACAGGGCTGTGTACTTTACATACACAGAGAGATATCCTATAGTACTTTTAATCACAAATACAGTTGCAAGCTAAGCACTGCTTATGATAGACAGTGTGCTGGCTTGCTTGCAATAGTTAGAAGAGTATAGTAGAACTACAAGGGCCAGCAACTGACTGTGGCCTGTATGCAGTGTGTAACCCACACAGATATCAATAACAGATACACTTGGAAGATAAGCACAGGTTATGATGATAGACAGTGTGCTGGCTTGTATTAGAAAAAAGACGACAGTAGAACTGCAAGGCCCAGCAATGACTGTGGCCTGCCCTGTATGCAGCGTCTGACACACACACACACACGCACGCACGCACGCACGCACGCACGCACGCACACACACACACACACACACACACACACACACACTAGAATATGAGCCCTCAAAGGGGTTTTTGTTTTGGGGTGGTTTCAGCAATAAAGAACAGCCTAGCTATCTGTCCCTGTCTCTCTGTGGGCTGTTTGCAGTGTTACCTGCAAAGGGAGCTATGATATAGTATGTTCAATCACAGAAACATTGGAAAGGTATGCCCTGGTATAATAGAGTGTGCTGTCACACAGATACAATGGGAAGTTATGCACTGGTATAATACAGTGTGCTGTCACACAGGCACAGAGGAAAGGTATGCATTGGTATAATACAGTGTGCTGTCACACAGGTACAGAGGAAAGGTATGCACTGGTTTAATAGAGTGTGCTGTCACACAGGTACAGAGGAAAGGTATGCACTGGTATAATAAAGTGTGCTGGCACACAGATACAATGGGAAGGTATGCACTGGAACTGGTATAATAGTGTGCTGCCAGTGGTGGGACTACAAATCATAATGCTGAAAATAAATATAAAATTAAATAACAGCAAATAACAATCCTAACCCCTGGTAAGTATTTAAAACTGCAAATTTCACTGTATTAAAATTTTGAATGGTTTGGTAAACACATCTCTGTTTGACTTTTGCTGATCAGCAAAAATCAATAAAAAAAACTTGTCGAAACACACAGTTCCGGGGCGTGGCTTGGCGCCGCTTGAAGATGGCTGTGTGAGGAGAGTGCTCTGCCGCTGACCCGCTGTCCAGTCGGACCCCAGGACCACCGGGGACCCGGAGGCATCAACTCCGAAACATATCCCAGAGATATTCCGCACGCAAAAGTCCGGACAACACGGGCCTACCAGCGGCAATATGGCGCCGGCGTCTCCTAAGGCCGGCGCGCCCGCTCAGAATGCACCTCCACCCGCAGACACAGGGGTACTAGATCGCTTAAATAATATGCCTACGACAGAACTCCTAAAAGCTATCGCCTCTGACATCAAAGACACCCTCTCAGCCCCCATTGCGGACTTGCGAGAAGAAGTCACACAGATCAACAGGCGTCTCTCGGTGGTGAAGCAGGAAGGGCAAGAAACTAAAAAACAGGTCAGTAAGATCCAGGACCACGCAGCTTACCAAGACTCAAAGATGTTAGACTTCCAGCACAGACTGGAAGACCTGGACAATCGAGGTAGGCGCAACAACATAAGGGTCAGGGGCCTGCCAGAAACGGTAGCGAACGACCAAATCAGGTCTGCCATCACTGCAATCTTTAATGAGCTGCTGGAAAGACCCAAAGACACACAGATCGACCTAGAAAGAGCCCACAGAGCCTTAAGACCAAGACGAAGTGAGGAGGACCCACCGAGAGACGTTATCTGTTGCTTCGCAAGCTTCTCCCTCAAAGAAGAAGTCATGAAAAAGGCGAGAGAGCAGGACGGCATCAAATTCAATGACGCAGATATTAAACTCTTCCAGGACCTGTCCATTATTACTCTCCAAAATAGAAGAGCATTGAAACCCCTCTTGCAAGTGCTCCGAGACAGAAGCATCATTTACAGGTGGAGATTCCCCTTCTGCCTACATACCACCAAAGGCACAACTAACGCCATGCTTCGTACTCCTGCTGATACGCCGCATTTCTGCAAGATCCTAGGCCTTCCGAAAATCCGCTTGCCTGAGTGGTTTCCGGAGAACGGTGAGCAGGCCGCAGCAGCGAACAAGGGCCCAGCCGACAGATCCTCCCTCCCGGGGAACCCCTACGGATCGCCGTACAAAAGCTTTAGACCTCCAGGTTCTAACCGAAGAAGGAGACACAGCTCATCCTCAGACTTACCTACGGAAAGACAAGAGTCAGAGGTACAAGATGACACCATTGAGCTTGAGGCCCCACCACCTGAATTGGAGGACTCAGATCTTTCTTGAACTGACACAGTTCCAAAGCCAACAGCCCGCTCTCCGTAGAATCTGGTAGTATACGTTCTTCATATAATACTATAACTTTATACTTGACCCCCGGTGTTCTTTGGTCACTTGGTTCTTCACTAATGGAACTTGCAAACTTTCACTGAACTCTGCTTAACTTAGGTCCGACTTTTTGCTTCAGATTGAAGGAATCCCTTTTGTATTGTGTGCTTTTTCCCCCTTGAACCCAACCAGGGCTGATGCCTATCAGTGAATGCCGCATGATATACTAACCCTGTTAAAATATATTGATGATAAGCCCCCCTTTTTGGCTCTGTTTTGCTCTCCCCTTTTTGTTTTCCTTATCATTAGAGCTATCTGATATAGGTACAGAGTAAAAGCAAAGGAACTGGCTACTGTTTTTCAATGCCATGCGCACATCTATGTATATGAGAAGCCCTAGAATTCATCATCTAGAAAAATTTGAAGTGTCCAATTGGCATGATCTATATATTATTACCTGCTGTTCTAACCTAGCCATTCTTCCCTACAGGTCATAAGCACGTCTCATACCTAATTCTTTTTGCGTATACTCATATACACTTGAGATGGGATAACCTTTAAGACGCCCCATAATATAGTGAAAAGTAAATGATACCCTTGTTACAGGACACATACACTCAGGACCTTTAAGAGTTCTTTCTATTATGTAAGATTAATAGTTCCTGGCTCATGTCAGATGTTGGAGTTTATCTTTAATTTAGCTTTTCACAATTTAGAATTATGAGGTTGGGGGGGGAGACGGTGGCTGTTTGAGGTTGTTTTTTTTTTTTTCTCTCTTTCTGTTCACCGGCCGTCTCTGCCGTTTGGCCCCAGAATCCCACCCCCACACAGCAATTATTATATAATTGCTGAGCTTACCTACGGTATCACTTTAAGTAATCTACACAGTAGATTCTTCACCTAACCGTATATTTTACACTAGCAGACTCTCACGAATTATAGAGAATTGATAGTCAGTTCAAATGACAGTAATTGAGTGGACTGTCATCTTTGTGGTATCTTTCAGTTTACTAACGGAATTGCACCCAAGGATTAATCCTATACAAAACACATCTGAAGGTAACTACTCGCCCCTTGGTAGTCCAATTATGCCGCATGCTGGTTCCTGGAAGGTCGTGTCTTATAATGTCAGGGGACTAAATACCCCAGAACGCAGAACTGCGCTCTTGCAATTACTACAAAAGGAGAAAGTAAGCATTGCAATGCTTCAGGAGACCCATTTCTCCAAAAACCACATCCCATATCTCAGAGACAGAAACTTTACCAGGAGTTATCATGCGGTATCACCGGCGGGAAAGACCAAGGGAGTAACTGTTCTACTTCATAAGGGATGTGAGATTGAGATCACCAAATCACAAATAGACCCAGAGGGACGATTTATCTTTCTACTGGGCAAACTTGACAATAGGGACATCACCCTAGTAGCAGTTTATATTCCTAACGAGAAGCAGACAGCTTTCCTAGCCAAAGTGGTCTCACAACTCCTGTCTTTTGCAAAAGGGATGATAATCTGGGGGGCAGACAGCAACATCCCCCTGAACCCCTCACTCGATACATCTAATGGGAGGTCCGTGGTCCCATTCCGGTGTCTCAAAAAAATCAAAAGCCTATTTAAAGACTTAAATTTAATGGATGCCTGGAGAATCTTTAATCCACAAGGCAAGGATTTTACCTATTACTCCAATCCACATAAAAAATACTCACGCATAGACCATGTTTTGATCTCACAATCAGATTTGCATTACGTACGGGACGCTGGAATTGGAACCATGGGCTTCTCAGATCATGCCATGGTGTATGTTACCCTAACTTTCCCCCTACATAGGGACAGACAATTCAACTGGAGACTCAACCCAGAATTACTCAAAGATTTAGAAACTACGGAAATGATCAAAAAGACCTTAGCTGACTACTTCAGACTTAATGCTATTGAGGAAACTTCACCTCTGACTGTTTGGGAGGCCCACAAGCCTGTAATCCGGGGGGAATTGATTAAAATAGGGGCAAGAAAAAAAAAGGAACACCTTTTCCAGCTGGAATCCCTTACACAAAAAATAGCAGCCCTTGAATCGACCCATAAACATTCTATGGAATCAAAAACCTTGGAAGCACTGTCCTCTCTCAGATCAGAACTAAAAGCATTAATTGAAAGAAAGGCAAAAAGCATCTTATTATACTCCGAGGTCTCATTCTATGAATGGAGCAATAGGATAGGAACACAGCTTGCAAGAAGACTTAAAAAAAGAAGGGCCAGACAGCAAATTACAGCGGTAAAGGACCAGAGGGGTGTGCTGCACCATACCAATCAGGAAATTGCAGAAACATTCCGACAATATTATATGGAGCTTTACAACCTACAATCTGCACCTACCACACCGCAAGAGCAAACAACTAGAAAGGATAAAATACTTAAATACCTAGAAAAGTGGGGCCTAAAAACCCTAGATAAATCAGCTATAGATGACCTGGAACTACCCATAAGCATATCTGAATTCCTTCAGACTGTAAAACACCTCAAGCTAGGTAAAAGTCCTGGTCCAGATGGCCTTATCACAGCTTATTACAAGGTCTTTGCAAAGGAGCTGGCTCCTTTCTTTGTTAAAGCCATGAACGGAATAACCCCTAAATCCATCCCTTCCAAACAATTTTTAGAAGCCCACATCACCATCATTCATAAAGACCCCACCTCATGTGCAAGCTACCGCCCTATTTCTCTCCTAAACAATGATGCCAAGATCTTTGCAAAGATCCTGGCTAACAGGATTTCGCCATTGCTGCCCAACATTATACACCCAGACCAGGTGGGATTTGTCCCGGGCAGGGAGGGAAGGGACAACACAACAAAAGCAATAGGGATACATCACTGGCTCTCTCGGCGCTCCGTGGAGGGGTTTTTCCTCTCCACAGACGCCGAGAAAGCATTTGACAGAGTAAGATGGGAATACATTGAGGAGGTGTTAGCTTCACTGGGACTGGGCCCTGCACTCATGGCATAGATAAAAATCCTTTATTCCAACCCCTCTGCATGTGTTAAAACAAACGGAATCCTATCTAGACATTTCAACATATCCAACGGTACCAGACAGGGATGCCCGCTGTCCCCCCTGATCTACATCCTTACCCTAGAGCCTTTCCTAAACCAAGCCCGTGACAATGATAAAATTAAGGGAGTTGAAATAGGCAACAGAATCTTCAAAGTAGCTGCTTTCGCAGACGATATGTTGTTCTTTCTAACCGACCCTAAACACACCCTACCAGCCTTAATGGGAGCACTCCAAGACTTTGGAGAGATCTCTAACCTAAAAATAAATTACGGAAATCATGGGCTATGGGGGTAACCCTAAGACAGTCAGAGGTGGAGGCATGCATGACAAAATTCCCCTTCCGATGGGAAAAAAACGCCATTTCCTACCTGGGGATTAAAATCCTAGTAGACCTGAACAAACTTTTCCATCTTAATTACTCGCCTGTTGAGGAAAAAATCAGGGCAGACATACAGAATTGGAATGCTTTGAGAGGTTTATCTTGGTTTGGTAGAATGGCTGTTGCTAAAATGACTATCCTACCAAAACTTCTTTATCTGTTCCAAGCGGCTCCAGTGGAGGTGCCACCTAATTTTCTGAAAAACCTACAAATCTCTATCGACAAGTTTATCTGGGCAAATAAAAGAACAAGGATAAGAGACGAAATATTGACTCTACCACATGATCTGGGAGGGGCAGGTGTCCCAAACCTAAAGTTATATTTCAGTGCAGCACACCTACTCAGGGTCACAGATTGGACAGCTTCGGTTTCACGAAAAGATTGGACATATATTGAACAGGTGACTTGTGGGGCCTCCCTGGCGGGGTTAGCATGGGTTCCTACCAAGGCATTCAACCAGCTTCTTATCAGTCATCCCCTGATTCGTGCTACACATAAAATCTTCCAAAAATGTATCGCTAATTTACACATATCTCAATCACCTGGCCCTATGTCACCTATGACGGGCAATCCAGAATTTGGGCCTGGGGACTCATCCAGATTTCTTCTATCTTGGAGCAAAAAAGATACCCCCAGAATTTTACACTTCACGAACCCTTTAGGAGTCAAAAATCTATCAGAAATTGAACACCCGGAAAAGAGCGAGAAACTACCAAATTGGGTCTATTTCCAGATCAGGCACTACATCTTATCACCGCAGGTAAAAAGTTAAAGCACTTACCTTACCCACAACATTTGATAAGAAGTGTCTGGAGAGAACCCCAAGAGCCCATATGCTGTCATGGACCTATTCCCTTCTGAGGGACAGTAAATCTCATACAGTTCTCCCTTTTAAAAAAAAATGGGACTCCCTTCTCCCCACCCCACTGACTGACGACCAATGGACCACGATATTTATCAACACCCATAAGTCAGCCAGAAATACAAATGCTAAAGAACAGAATTTCAAGTTTCAAACTTTGTGGTACAGAACCCCATCCCTTATCCACAAATTTTATCCAGAAGCCCCAGAGGCTTGTTGGAGATGTGGAAACTGCCCAGGAGACCTCCTGCACATCGCTTGGAGCTGTCCCTCACTGAACACATTCTGGACTGAGGTACATAAAACTGTCACAGAAGTTTCTGGGCTCCCAGTAAACTTTTCACCTGACACCTACCTTTTGCACAACTCCACCTTATCCCCCACGTCATACAAGAAATCAATTTTACCACACATGATTAACTCGGCTAGAGCACTAATCCCCCTACACTGGGGATCGACCACCGCCCCCACTCTCAAAATGTGGCTCCAGAGACTAAATAGGGTGAAAGATATAGAGGAGATTGTGATGATCGCACATGACCAGGCTCACAAAATCTCAAAAACTTGGGCTGTCTGGTATGAGTTCCAGAGCTCTGAGGTTTATAGGAGAATTATGAGCTGAGGCCTCTTTTAAGGGACAGATAATCAGAAGTATCAGCCTCTAGCGGCAACGAAACATTAACAGTGCTCCCTGCAAAATAATTCCTCACATACCCTAATACAATCTTAGGGTGCTACCCCCCTACAACTGATGTAAGAAGTACCGTATATACCCTCAATTTCTGATACGTAAAAGAGACAATAAACCAACCGACTATCAAAATTCCACCAGGCTCTGCTAGTGTTTACTGCAATCATACTAAAGGCCTCTTTGTCCTTTTGGCATGTAAAGCCACTTGACTACATTCATGAAAATTTCCACCTGCTGTTATTGCATAGAATATTGTTAAAAATTATATATCTTGAGAACTAGAACGTAGCCTATTCATATAATCATTAGAGCATTGTCATGTTACATGTATGTAACCAGAAACTGCTATGATATTATATGAAACGTTATTGCTGACACACTTGTTCTCAAATAAAAAAAAATTATTGAAACAAAAAAAAAAAAAACTTGTCAGGTACCTTAAAAAAACTTTAAAACTTTACAAAACCAGGTTTGTCCTAAGATGTCCTTTTGAGGAAAGAAAGAAAAAAAATCTTCTCAAAAATAGTTCTTGTTCCCAAAAAATAAATAAATATATAAATAGGTAAAAAAAAATAGGTTAATAAATAAATAAATACATTGATAAATTAATAAATAAATACAGAAATGGATTAGAAAACTATAGGATTAATAAAATGGTTTAGTGAGTTAATAAATATAATAATTAATACAGAAAGAAGAAAAAAAAAACTTTGCTAAGGCTAATGATTCCAATCTTTGTTCCTACAGGTAAATCTTCACAACAGATCTTCTTGGAACCGAAACCTCAGGTGAGTATAATGAAGAAAACAAAGATCAGTTCATGCCTTTCCAAGATTTCTTAGGTACTAACAGTTCTTTCTTTTGTTTTCAGGGTAATCCCAACATCACCAGCAGAGTCACTTCAAAGGTAATTGACTAATTACTTATTACATACTGATAAGCACTCCTGTATTAATTACGTCTTTTTCTTTCCTTTTAGGAACCACAGTCTGAGCAGTATTACTGGAGGTAAGTATTTACTAAAAAAAAAAAAAAACTCTCATCAAGGTATTTACAATTAAATATGACACTTTTTCCTTTTTCTGGATGTGCATATCAACAGTCGGCAGGCGGGCAAAAATTAATATATCTATATATAAAAATATACTTAGGAGTCAGGGCACCATATTAGTTTGGGCCAGGAGAAAGTTCTAGCATCTTCTCTGAGTGCGTAGCATATATGAGATGTTGGGTACTGCTATCACCTGCAGTCCTTGCCAGCTCACAGACACCAAGATAACAATAGTTCTTAGTACCTAAATGATTTAATCATTCAGGAGTACTATATTCCTCTTTTTTTCCTGACAGGAGGATTATCAGTTTGGTAAAAAAAAATAAAAAATTCTTCACTTCTCACACAGTTTAATAGCCCAGTGAAAGGGAATCAATCATCAGAGATCGATCAGGAAAACAAAAATAAAAAAAAACTGGCAGACAGACAGTTCATCAGTTCAATTTTCCCATAGCTTAAGCTGACATATCCCTCTCTTTCATCTGGGTGGGCTGTTAATAAAAAAAAAATCTGTTCATACCAATCAAGTTTAGCAATCTTCCTCTTTAGATGCGGGGTTACTGACTCCCTTGTATCTGTATCTGGCTCCTCTCTGTCTTAAAGAGACTCTGAAACCTCTTAAAAATCCTTTTTTTACTAAACAATCCTGTTGAATACCTTAATCCTACCTAAACCGCCGCATTCCCGCAGCTATAAACTATCTAAAACCCCCCTAACTCGCCCTCCCTCTGCGCAGCAAAATCCACGACTTTCTTGGTCGTAGATTTTGCTGCCCCTGTGCGCTTCCGTGTGAGGCAGGGCTATGAGCCACAGCCCTGCCTCACACGCGTCTGTCAGTGGCGGATCACAGCTTCTCCCCCGCCCCGCGTTCTCAGCGAAGGAAGACTGACGGGCGGGGGAGAGGCGGCGATGCGCCGCTGACAGACGTGTGTGAGGCAGGGCTGTGGCTCATAGCCCGGCCTCACACGTAAGCGCTGCCCAGATCGCCCCCCGGGGATTTAGGGGGATTTAGATAGTTTACAGCCGTGGGAATGCGGCGGTTTAGGTAGGACTAATGTAATATACAGGATGGTTTAATAAAAAAAGGATTTTTATTAGCTAAATTCCAGGTGGGGAACCCTCATGAGAATGCTAAGGAGTTACCCCACCAGGCCGTCAGTGTAGGTGCTGGCAAGACGATTCATGGGAATCGTCTGCCGTATGCCGTCTTGAAGAGGGGAGGTGTCATGATACAGCAGCTAGTTATGATGGGATAATACAGATGCATATGTTTTCACATTTTCTGTCTGCTGTGTATTATGTCTGATGTGTATGTATGTTAAGAGGTCAGTCGGGCAGCTGGCTTCAGGGCATAATTGATCACCTGGCTGAAGGAAGCTACCAATCATTGTCTGCATTGAATAGACCAGTTACATTGAATAGGCAAAGGAACCTGGACATTTAATTAGGAAATGTCTACCTAGCCTCTAACAAGGAAACGCTTAATTAGACAATTACCCGACCACTGAAACCTATACAGGTGATCGGCTACCTGTTGGTCTGAATATTGGGCTGGAAGTGTTTGAATTGCTTTGAAGTCTGTACGTGTAAACAGGATATTTGTTGTTCTCAAAATACAATTTGACTAACTGAGTTTGCAAAGTGCAAGGTGGGACAGGAAAGCCTTGGAATTTGCATATCATAGCCAGCAAGGATGTGCTGTCACACCTGAGAAAATTGGATTATTCCTGGATCTGGACATTTGAGTGGCCCCGGGCCACAAATTTTGCTATAAAACATTAGCTAGGAGGATTTAGAGTTGTAGTTCCCAGGAGATAGCAACGATGCTAGAACTGCCCCGGCTATTGGTCGGAACCGCGTTCTCCTCTCTCAGATCTGTATACTGGTAACGTTTTATTCCCATTTTTATTTTTGCAAACTGTCTTGTGTATCTTTGTAATTTTTCACTTTGTTTTTGTAATTTTTATTTTGTTTTTGTAAATCCTTTTGTATATATTCTTGTCTGCACTGTTCCACTTTTTGGAATATTAAATATTTATTTAATAAGCCTGACTTCTGATGTACTAACGGCTCATAGCCTAGAAAGAGACTGCAGTGTAATTTGCGTTACAAGTTAAGTGCCTGATTGTGCCTTGCTACTGTACAATTGTATTGTGTGTGTGGCGTTTCCGTATTTGGCCTAAGCACGAAGCTGACCCAAATATGAAAACACTGGAGTGCAGACCACTCGACAGCAGAGTGGGAATTGTTGAAGTGTCTAGCAGCAGCTAGTGGTGGCAGTGAGTTGTGCTTCGAGGGGTGACAGCCTTGTGTTAGCTTGAATAAGGCTGCTTCCCCTCTCTATCTGGTCAAACCCGCAGTCGGGAACCGTATCTGCAGGCATGCAACGGGGCCGGTTCCTGATGCTGAGTAACAGCTTATACTGTACATACTGGGGTAGCTAAGATCAGCACACACTTCAGCTGATTTACTATCAGTACAGGCACAGAGTAACAGCTTATACTGTACATACTGGGGGTAGCAGAGATCAGCAAACACTGCAGCTTGTTTACTATCAGTACAGGCACAGAGTAACAGCTTATACTGTACATACTGGGGGTAGCAGAGATCAGCACACACTGCAGCTAGTTTACTATCAGTACAAACATAAAGTAACAGCTTTTACTGTACATACTGGAGGTAGCATAGATCAGCACACACTGCAGCTAGTTTACCATCAGAGCAGGCACAGAAAACAGCTCATACTTGACATTTTGGAGGTAGCAGAGATAAGCACACAGAGACAGCACAGCACAACAGACAGGCCCAGCCAGTCCCAGGTGCTGTTTGGCTAGTGGCTACTACTACTAGGCTAGCTGCAGGCTGGCTGGCTGTGTGGCTAGCTGGCTCTGGCTGCACTCTCTCCCCTCCTCCACCCCAACCCCCCCCCCCCCCCTGGCTAGTGGCTACTACTGGGCTGGCTGCAGGCTGGCTGGCTGTAAAAGGTCTCCTGGGGAAGTTTGAGCTCTGCCGTAGTGTATCCCCCCAAAATAGATGAAATCTGACAGCATTTCACCAAAAAGACACATAATCTGGTAGAAGTTCCTCCAAAATACAGATAATATGGCAGTGTTTCCCCCAAAATAGACAATGTGGCAGTAGCAGTTCCCCCAACATACACATAATCTGGAAGCAGTTCCCCAAAATATGCTAAACCTGGCAGCGGATCACTCAAAATACACGTAACACCCAACATACATGTAATCTGGCAGCAGTGGTCCCCCAAACATATACAATATGGTAGCAATTCCCCAAAATACGCGTAATCTGGCAGCAGCCGTTCCCCTAACATACACATAATCTGACAGCGGTTCCTCAAAATACACTTAATCTGTTAACAGCGGTTCCCCAAAAATGCAGATAATCTGACAGCAGTTCCCCCAAAATAGGTACCCCCAGCATAGGTAGCCAGGTCTATAGGTGTGCCCTGTATAAGTAGCCATGAGTATAGTTGTTCCTAGAATAGGTAGCCAGGTGAATAGATGTTCACAGAATAGGTGGCCAGGTGTATCTGTTCCATAAGTAGCCAGATGTATAGTAGTCCCCAGTATATGTAGCCAGGGGGTATATGTGCCCAGTATATGTAGCCAGGGGTATATGTGCCCAATATATGTAGCCAGAGGTATATGTGCCCAGTATATGTAGCCAGAGGTATATGTGCCCAGTATATGTAGTCAGAGGTATATGTGCCCAGTATATGTAGTCAGGGGTATATGTTCCCAGTATATGTAGCCAGAGGTATATGTGCCCAATATATGTAGGCAGGGGTGTATGTGCCCAATATATGTAGTCGGGGGTATATCTGCCCAGTATATGTAGGCAGGGGTATATGTTCCCAGAATAGGTAGGCAGGGGTATATGTCCGCAGTATATGTAGGCAGGGATATATGTCCCAAGAATAGGTAGCCAGGTGTGTCCCCAGCAGGAGGGGAGCAGCGCAGAGAAGAGGGAGAGCTGTGGGCACAGCGGGGAAGGGGAGCCATCACCCCCTCCCCTCACCTTGGGGCTCCCCCTCCCTCGCTCTCCCCTCCAGAACGAAGTCTTGTGCGGTGGCGGGCAGAACTTACCTCCGTCTCGTAAGCGTGGGATGCTCTAATGGATTTGCCGCTAGTCTGGTCTGGTCCAGACCAGAGCAGCAGCACCAGAACTTCCGCCGCTTGGAGCAAGACGGAGGTAAGTTCTGCCCGCTGCCAGCCACCACATTAGACTTCGTTCTGGAGAGAAGAGCGAGGGAGGGGGAGCCCCAAGGTGAGGGAAGGAGGGTGGAGACATTCCCCCCTTCCCCACCGCTGTCCCCACAGCTCTCCTTCTCTGCGCTTCTCCCTGCATTCGGGGCACTTGTGTTGGGGCACCCCAGTAAATAGATTGGGGGCACCCTAGAACATGTTGGGCACAGGCCCCCCTAAAATAGGGCTAGCAACGCCCATTCCTTGAAACGTCAGCCATACATTTTACTGTGCTGAGTGACGTCACTTTGAATAGCACCATCCTGCATCCTATCAGCGGACACTTCCGTTTTTGTGTGTGCAGCATCAGGACTCTCACGGCTGCTATCACATCAGTCTCTCCCCACTTGGTGGAATGGCCATCTGCATATCGGAGGATTGAGACGAAGAATCCTACAACCTTACAAACTATTTCCTCCTTGGACTGGTAACATATGTATGGTTACCCAGCACATTGCTGAATAAACAATTATTTTTACATGTGTGATAGCGACAAATATCTCTACATCGCACAAGTGCTACTAAACTTGCTGAAGCGAATTCATTGCCCAGACATTCAGTTATTGCTCTCATTCACTTACTGTATATGTATATGTGATCAATACCCTTGTTTAACCTTCCTGGCGGTAACCCCGAACATAGTTCGGGGTAAGCCGCGCAGGAGGTTTTCTCCGGCCCTGCTCGGCCGATTTGCTTACTTTTTTTTTTTGCTGGACGCAGCTAGCACTTTGCTGGCTGCGCCAGCACACTGATCGCAGCCGCCCCGCACCCGATCGCCGCTATCCGTCGCGGCGCGCGGGCCCCCCCCCCAGACCCCGTGCGCTGCCTGGCCAATCAGTGCCAGGCAGCGCCGAGGGGTGGATCGGGACTCCCAATGACGTCATGGCGACGGGGGAAGCCCTCCAGGAAGCCGAAGGCGATCGAAGCCGGCGGGGGGATGCCGCTGAGCAGCGGCTATCATGTAGCGAGCCCTGGGCCTCCTGGCGGAATTTTTCATACCGCCAGGAGGGTTAAGCAGTGCCAAGCGGTTTGATTCCAGTTTTTATGTGCATCACGCAGTTATTCTGCTTCATTGTGGACAGACATCAACTGTCTTAATTTAATGATCTGATCTAGAGCTTGATCTTGCTTTGGGCCCATTTTTTCCTTTCCATTTTCATTCACTGCAGTGAATTGTGTGTGTGTGTGTGGAATGCATGCATGTTGATCATAGATGGTTTAAAAAGGGTTGTGAACTCAGGCAGATGATTGTTGCTTGCTGTTTTACTAAATAAATAAGATTATACAAAATCAATTGAATTAACAATTTGTAATTATGTATAGGTGTAATTGCAAAAATGTATGTAAAATTTTGTGTAATCCTAATTAGCTGATTACGATCATCACTGATTTACCAAACACAGAGCCTGACTGAATAAGAATACACAATTATATCCCTGTCTGGGACTAAAATTTAACTTTTAATTCAAATTGCATTAAAATATTTGAACACTACAATGAAGTTAAAAGAACATGATGTCTGAGTAAAGAAATGCTGAGGAGACTGTAGTAAATGAAAATAGCTGAGAGAACTCCTAAATAAGAATCCTCAAAGTCTTCCTAGCAAATCTAAATGTACATAAATAACACTACCCCCACCAAAAACCCGACATGTTTCACTTCCCGAGGGAAGCTTTTTCAAGGGAACTATACATAAGTGCTGAGTGCAAAACGTGCTAAGGTGCAAATATATACAATCATATCATTTCAGTACATCAAAATAGCATCATGGCTATATGATAGTAGCCAGGGTTGTTAGTGTTATTTATGTACATTTAGATTTGCTAGGAAGACTTTGAGGATTCTTATTTAGGAGTTCTCTCAGCTATTTTCATTTATTACAGTCTCCTCAGCATTTCTTTACTCAGACATCATGTTCTTTTAACTTCATTGTAGTGTTCAAATATTTTAATGCAATTTGAATTAAAAGTAAAATTTTAGTCCCAGACAGGGATATAATTGTGTATTCTACGATCATCACTGCTAGGAAGTGGAAGACAGGCTTCGGTAAGGGCTCGTTTCCACTAGGGCGAATCCGCATGCGGGCACTGCATGCGGATTCGCATAGCTAATGTTAGTGGATGGGGCTGTTTCCACCTGTGCGGCGTGCGGGAGCGATTTGGCAGCGGGCCAAATCTGCACGGCGGGACCCACAGTTTTCGCCTGCGTCGGGAATTCGTGCGAATCGCCGCTAATGTATTTAATAGTAAAAACGCATGCGTTTGGTACATGCGTTTTTACCCGCGATTTCGCGTGCGATTTCGCACCCTTCCCAATGTTATTTGGTCCTGGCAGTGTCATGGTTAATTTCGCATGGCACCCTGCCATGCGAAATCGCACGCGAAATCGCGGGTAAAAACGCATGCGGAAACGCACCCGCATGCGTTTTTACAAGCGTCGGAATGCCGGCGAAATCGCGTCGCACTAGTGGAAACGGGCCCTAAGCCACAAAAGTGAACTGATTAATTCACTGACCGCTGCCTGCGGCGGAGAGAGGACTCACAAGATGGCACCGGCTCCTCTTCCCTTACACAGACAAGCTCCACCGTGGCTGACACATGGGAGATGGAGCAGCCAGAGAACTCCCTGAAAGAGTATTCTAACCTTCCAGAAGATGATTCCCCTGCTTCAAGTTCTCCCTCCACGTGAAGCCCAGTTTAACCCAGGCAAAAGCTAAATGATAGCACATCTCTCCAAGATCAGGTAGGCCTTAACTATGACCCAGCCCCCTAGTGCTGACAATATTTGCTCCCTAGAAACAGGGGCACAGCTAAGGCGTTTGAGGCCCCAAGCAACCCATAACTTGCCCCTCCCCCGAAGGAGTGGCGCTAAGCGCGCTGCAGCAATAAAAGGATGTGGCCCTGCCACCAAATGAAGAGCGCCCCGTGGTGAAAGTATGGGCGTTTGGCCATGACATGATGTAGGTGGAGCCAACTGCATGATACTATCATGTCGATATGGCCCACAAAATCTCCTGGTATAGGTACTCCCAGTATAGGTAACCTGGCATAGGTGTCACAGAATAGGTAGCCTAGTATAAGTGCCCCCAGTATAGATAGCCAGGTATAGATGTGCCCCCAGTATAGATAGCCAGGTATAGATGTGCCCCCAGTATAGGTAGCCAGGTAATGGTATAGGTGTACTCAGTATAGTTAGCTAGGTGTAGGTGTCCCCCCAGTATAGACCTCCAGGTAATGGTATAGGTGTCCTCAGTATATGTAGCCAGGTGTAGGTGTTCCCCCAGTATAGGTAGCCAGGTAATGGTATAGGTGTCCTTAGTATAGGTAGCCAGAGGTATAGGTGAACCCCCAGTATAGGTAGCCTGTATCCTGAGGTATAGGTGCAGTGGTGTAGCAATAGGGGTTGCAGAGATCTCAACCGCACCGAGCCCTTGGAAAAGAGGTTCCCCGTAGAGCCCTCCCTCAACCGCCTGTAACTAAAGGTAACGGTGTGCCCCCAGTATAGGTAACCTGTAGATAGAGGTATAGGTGTGCCCCCAATAGAGGTAGCCTGTAGCCAGAGATATAGGTGTGTCCCCAGGATCGTTAGCCTACAGACAGAGAAATAAGTGTGCCCCCAGTATAGGTAGCCTGTAGCCAGAGATATAGGTGTGCCTCCAGCATAGGTAGCCTGTACCCAGAGATATAGGTGCGTCCCCAGTATAAGTACCCTGTGGCAGTGGCGTAGCTAAGGAGCTATGGGCCCCAGTGCAAATTTTACACAAGGCCCTCCCAAGCACTCTGTACATAGCGAATGAGGTGCACCAAAACCTGCCAAGGACAACACAGTGTCAGAGGTGTAAGAAGGGGATGGGAAACAGTTTGTTAATGATTAATACCATTCAAATCATCTATAGAAGTGAATATTAGCAGCACAGGACCGATAAGGAGATAATACTGCGGTTGAGACAGGGCCCTATGGGGCCCCTCTGGCTATGCCACTGCCCTGTAGCCAGAGGTACAGTATAGGTGTGTCCCCAGTAAAGATAGCCTGCAACCAGAGATATAGGTGTGTCCCCAGTATAGGTAGCATGTAGCCAGAGGTATAGGTGTGACCCCAGTATAGGTAACCTGTAGCCAGAGGTATAGGTGTGCCCCCAGTATAGGTAGCCTGTAGCCAGCCCAGAAGTATAGGTGTGTCCTCAGTAATAGATAGTCTGTAGCCTTGAGGATTGTATGCGGCCTGCGCAGCATGACATTTCGCAGACCCATGCCGAGGTCAAAACTCTACGGGAATGCCAAGAAGATCTGGAAAACCGCAACAGGCGTTCTAACATTCGTATAGTAGGCCTACCAGAAAAACTTGAGGGTAACTCTCCAGAGCTGTTTGCGGAGAAGCTACTTATCGATGCGTTTGGCAGAGAGGCCTTCTCCACCATCTTCATTATAGAACGGGCGCATCGTGTTTCCCCTAAGGTTCCACCACCGGGAACACCCCCTCACACATTCATTATGAAACTTTTAAACTTCAGAGATCGTGATGCAATCCTCAAAGAAGCTCGTGCTAAGGGTGAGATAAGCTATGAAAACGCCCGCATCTCGTTTTACCCTGATTACTCAATCGATCTACAGAAACGCAGAGCAACCTTCATCAATATTAAAAAGCAGCTGCGTGATCAAGGCCTGGTCTACACTATGCTCTACCCTTCAAAGCTACGTGTGGTGGAGAATGCCCAGTTCACTTTTTCAACACTCCAGAAGCGGCTGCAGACTGGCTGGAATTGCGCCCAACCACTAACGCCTCCCCTGCACGCAGCCAAAATTCTCCGGATGAGTGAGTATATCACAGCCCTACACTTAGCTATTTCCAGCCCTGGTATATATCCAGAGGCCTTAAAGTATGCGGGGCCTGGGGCGAGTGTCACATGCAGGGCCTAGTGCCATAAGTGTAGGCCATATACCGTATCTCCACGTTCATGGGCTTGTCCGCCTTTAAAGAGAACCCGAGGTGGGAATTTATTATGCTAGTGGGGCACAGAGGCTGGTTGTGCACACTAACATCAGCCTCTGTTGCCCCATGCTGTGCCTCCAAGACCCCCCTGTGCGCCGCTATACACCCCGCAGTGCTGACAACATGCAGCGTGTCGCCAGCACAATGTTTACCTAAGCGCTGTCTGTCAGCGCCACTCCCCCGCCTCCTCCGCATCGGCGCTACCCGCCGCGTCACTTCCCTCCAATCAGCGGGAGGGAAGGGACATGGGAGGGTAGCGCCGATGCGGAGGAGGCAGGGGAGCGGTGCTGACAGACAGCGCTTAGGTAAACATTGTGCTGGCGACACGCTGCGTGTCGCCAGCACTGCGGGGGGTATAGCGGCGCACAGGGGGGTCTTGGAGGCACAGCATGGGGCAACAGAGGCTGGTGTTACTGTGCACAACCAGCCTCTGTGCCCCACTAGCATAATAAAATCCCACCTCGGGTTCTCTTTAATGCAGTATTCCTTATTATTATTTTTTGAAAACAATTATGTCAGGTGAAGGCCACTAAGCCAACCAATATAAAAACAAACATTTGCATGGTGGTTTTAAGTGTTGGGGTGGGGGAACTCATGCTTCAATTAATTCACATTGTTGTAGTAACTTTTGTCTTGCAAAATTCAGCAAATTCAGCAATCATGAGGCCCCCAACATGACCAATTCAGCAATCATAAGCCCCCAACAAGGCAAATTCAGCAATCATGAGGCCCCCAACAAGACAAATTCAGCAATCATGAGGCCCCCAACAAGACAAATTCAGTAACCATGAGGCCCCCAACAAGACAAATTTAGCAGTCATGAGGCACATAAATAGACAGCATTTCACATAAATAGGCAGAATGCCCCCTTAATATGGTAGACATGTCTCACCTGGCAGCAGTTTCCCAAAATACACTCAATCTGACAGCAGTGGTTCCCCAAAAATAGGTAGCCCCAGGTCTATAGGTGTCCCCAGAATAGGTGGCCAGCGGTATAGATGTCCCCAGAATAGGTGGCCAGCGATATAGATGTCCCCAGAGCAGGTAGTCAGGGGTATATGTCCCCAGTATATGTAGCCAGAGGTATATGTGCCCAGTATGTGTAGTTAAGGGTATATGTGCCCAGTATATGTAGCCAGGTGTATATGTGCCCAGTATATGTAGCCAGAGGTATATGTCCCCAGTATATGTAGCCAGAGGTATATGTGCCCAGTATATGTAGTCAGGGGTATATGTCCCCAGTATATGTAGTCAGGGGTATATGTGCCCAGTATATGTAGCCAGGGGTATATGTGCCCAGTATATGTAGCCAGGGGTATATGTCCCCAGTATATGTAGCCAGAGGTATATGTGCCCAGTATATGTAGTCAGGGGTATATGTCCCCAGTATATGTAGTCAGGGGTATATGTGCCCAGTATATGTAGCCAGGGGTATATGTGACCAGTATATGTAGCCAGGTGTATATGTGCCCAGTATATGTAGCCAGGTGTATATGTGCCCAGTATATGTAGCCAGGTGTATATGTGCCCAATATATGTAGGCAGGGGTATATGTGCCCAGTATATGTAGCCAGGGGTATATGTGACCAGTATATGTAGCCAGGTGTATATGTGCCCAGTATATGTAGCCAGGTGTATATGTGCCCAGTATATGTAGCCAGGTGTATATGCGCCCAGTAAATGTAGGCAGGGGTATATGTGCCCAGTATATCTAGCCAGGGGTATATGTGACCAGTATATGTAGCCAGGTGTATATGTGCCCAGTATATGTAGCCAGGTGTATATGTGCCCAGTATAGGTAGGCAGGGGTATATGTGCCAAGTATATGTAGCCAGGGGTATATGTGACCAGTATATGTAGCCAGGTGTATATGTCCCAGTATATGTAGGCAGAAGTATATGTGCCCAGTATATGTAGGCAGGGGTATATGTGCCCAGTATATGTAGGCAGGAGTATATGTGCCCAGTATATGTAGCCAGGGGTATATGTGACCTGTATATGTAGGCAGGGGTATATGTGCCCAGTATATGTAGCCAGGGGTATATGTGACCAGTATATGTAGCTGTAACGGTAGGGTGTCACAGCTCAGATGTCTGATTATTTGGTGATCTGCAGAATCACCAATAATGCAGACGCTATACCTGATTATGTGTGATCTGCAGAATCACCAATAATACCAGTATAGTAGCACAAGGAGCTGAATGTGTAGTGCTTGGTGCAACCGTAACTTAATAGTTTGGCGAGGCCTCACCAGAGGGGCTGGCGAGGTACTATCGGTACACTGACCGTATAATAAAGTACCAACCCCAGCAAACTGGAGATACTAACACAGAAGAGATAGCACCTCCCGCGGAGCGGGTGATTCAGACAGTACTGCAGCCTAGTGATCACCTGAGGGGCAGGATAACAAGACTGTACTGCAGCCTAGTGATCACCTGAGGGGCAGGTGATTGAGACTGCACTGCAGCCTGAGGAGCAGGAGGTACAGACAGAACTGCGACTAATGATCACCTGAGGAGCAGGCGATTCAGACTGTACTGCAGCCTAGGAGCAGGAGATACAAACAGTACTGCAACTAGTGATCACCAGAGGAGCTGGAGAAGCTAACACCTCACCAGTAGCGAGGGCCCACTGGTGAGTAGAATGCTCAGACAGGCAAGGGTTGGCAACAGAGAGGACAGAATCAGAATATAATCGTAAGGCAGAAGAGTAATCAGTAATCAAACAGAGGTCCAGCAACTAATCAGATGGGGAGGGGTACAGAATCAGTAAGCTTAGAGCGAAGTCAGAGGATAGCCAGAATCATACATACCTGAAGAATAATCAATAACAATGTAATAATATCCTAATCTAGGTGTGAAGTCCTTGGTTTCAACGCCTGGGATCTAGTCTAAGGTCTGAGCGCTAACATGAGATGTATTCATGACAGCAGACAGCGCCAGACTGAAGCCCGGAGGCTTAAGAAGCAGAGGAGACCTCACTGGCACGCCCCCTGCACTCAGCCAATCCTGGGCGCCGTGAGTCTCCTCTGAGGTCAGCTGACCAGCTGGTCAGCTAATGAGCCTCCTCCTCACATAAAGGTCCCGTCTGTGCGCGCGCCCGCGTGAGACAGGGACCCTATCTGCAAACGAACGACCCGACCTCCGCGTTCTAGACGCCGGAGGGACGGGCAGGGGAACGGAGGCAGCTGCTGCGGCGGTGCTATTCGCCGCAGCTGCCTCTTCAGGAGTTACAGTAGCCAGGTGTATATGTGCCCAGTATATGTAGCCAGGTGTATACGTGCCCAGTATATGTAGTCAGGTGTATATGTGCCCAGTATATGTAGGCAGGGGTATATGTGCCCAGTATATGTAGCCAGGTGTATATGTGCCCAGTATATGTAGGCAGGGGTATATGTGCCCAGTATATGTAGGCAGGGGTATATGTGACCAGTATATGTAGCCAGGTGTATATGTGCCCAGTATATGTAGCCAGGTGTACATGTGCCCAGTATATGTAGGCAGGGGTATATGTGCCCAGTATATGTAGTCAGGGGTATATGTGACCAGTATATGTAGCCAGGTGTATATGTGCCCAGTATATGTAGGCAGGGGTTTATGCGCCCAGTATATGTAGGCAGGGGTAAATGTGCCCAGTATATGTAGCCAGGGGTATATGTGCCCACTATATGTAGCCAGGGGTATATGTGCCCAATATATGTAGGCAGGGGTATATCTGCCCAGTATATGTAAGCAGGGGTATATGTCCCCAGTATATGTAGGCAGGGGTATATGTCCCCAGCATATGTAGGCAGGTGTATATGTCCCCAGTATATGTAGTCGGGGGTATATGTCCCAAAATAGGTAGCCAGGTGTGCCCCCAGCAGGAGGGGAGCAGCGCACAGAAGAGGGAGAGCTGTGGGGACAGCGGGGAAGGGCGGACATCTCCCCCCCTTCCCTCACCTTAGTGCTCTCCCTCCCTCGCTCTCCCCTCCGGAACTAATGTGCAGTGGCTGGCAGGCAGCGGGCGGAACTTACCTCCGTCTCGATGCAGGGCCGGCGCGGGATGGATTTGCCGCTACTCTGGTCTGGTCCAGACCAGAGCAGTGGCACCAGAACTTCCGGTGCTGGAGTGAGATGGAAGGTAAGTTCCGCCCACTGCCAGCCACTCGCACATTAGTTCTGGAGGAGAGAGCGAGGGAGGGAGAGCACTAAGGTGAGGGAAGGGGGGGGGGGAGATGGCCCCCCTCCCCGCCACTGCCCACACAGCTCTCCTTCCACTGCGCTGCTCTCTTCCTGCTGGCCGCACGGGCACGCGGCCGGGGGGGGGGGGGGGGTCAGCAGGCGGTCAGGTGGCACGATTGCCCCAGGTGCCCCCCCCCCAAAAGGCCGGCTCTGTATATATCCATAACGTTTCACTTGGTGTTCGAGATACTCTCTACTGCTTTCCCTTCCGCAGTTTATTACACGTTGCCTTGTCATTTTTTATGACTGCACTTTTTTTTTTATTAGCGACTTGGCGACTTGGCTTTAAAGTTCCTATAAGTTCCTATAACTGTCCACTATGGCGTTTGAACTTTATTTATGCCGCAATCCACGTTTCTTGTACTGGCTAGTGTTGGGCGAACAGTGTTCGCCCCTGTTCGGGTGATGTTCGAGTTCGGCCGAACACCTGATGGTGTTCAGCCAAACCGTTCGGCCACATGGCCGAACTAAGAGCGCATGGCCGAACGTTCCCCGAATGTTCGGCTAGCGCTGTGATTGGCCGAACGGGTCACGTGGTTCGGACCCAAACGCGCTCTGATTGGCCGAACTGTCACGTGGTTCGGATAAATAAATACCCGAACCACGTCATATCTCCGCCATTTGTTTGTGGGTTTAACTTTGGGTAGGCAGGCAGGGTAGTTCGCGCTCCAGCCACGCTAGCCAGGGTCCCCCCAGTCATTGTGTCGCTGCTGGGAATAGTAGTACACCGCTCGCTCAGCCACACTATATAGCATTCTGTTTACTGCCACTCTGTGTACCTCGCTCAGCCACACTATACAGCATTCTGTTTACTGCCACTCTGTGTCTGCTGGGAATAGTAGTACACCGCTCGCTCAGCCACACTATATAGCATTCTGTTTACTGACACTCTGTGTACCTCGCTCAGCCACACTATATAACATTGTGTTTACTGCCACCTCTCATCTTTATTACATTTATGACTGCATGGCGGCAAAAAGCATTGCTATATCCGCACGCTATTTGTCCTCATGCAAGGCCTGGGATATTGTGTCTCAAAAAGCGTGGCCTTCTCCTCCTGCGCCTCCTCCTGTTCCATCACGTGTGCTGCTGCTGCTGGGTTAGCGTTTCTGGTCCCTGTTTATTGAACCTCTCATCTTTATTACATTTATGACTGCATGGCGGCAAAAAGCATTGCTATCCGCACGCTTCTTGTCCTCATGCAAGGCTTGGGTTGTGTCTCAAAGCGTGTCCTTCTCCTCCTGCGCCTCCTCCTGTTCCATCACGTGTGCTGCTGCTGCTGCTGGGTTAGCGTTTCCGGTCCCTGTTTATTGAACCTCTCATCTTTATTACATTTATGACTGCACGGCGGCAAAAAGCATTGCTATCCGCACGCTTCTTGTCCTCATGCAAGGCCTGGGTTGTGTCTCAAAGCGTGGCCTTCTCCTCCTGCGCCGCCCTCCTCCTGTTCCATCACGTGTGCTGCTGCTGGTGCTGGGTTAGCGTTACCGGTCCCTTTTCCTGGAACCTCTTCTCTGTATTACATTTATGACTGCATGGCGACAAAAAGCATGTTACCTGTGCAAAGAAACATGACATTTTCCACATTTTTCCTTTGAAACTTTACAATCAATTTTCTCAAAAACTATAAGCTCTTTTTCAAATATTTTTTTTCCTCTTGTACCCACTCCCAAGGTGCACATACCCTGCAAATTTGGGGTATGTAGCATGTAAGGAAGCTTTACAAAGCACGAAAGTTCGGGTCCCCATTGACTTCCATTATGTTCGGAGTTCGGCGCGAACACCCGAACATCGCGGCGATGTTCGGCGAACGTTCGCGAACCCGAACATCTAGGTGTTCGCCCAACACTAGTACTGGCGTGTTTCGTCAGTCCAATGATGTATCCTAGCCGGAAGATTCTACCTCCACAACCAGGACTTATCTTCATGGTCACAACCTTCTGCTCCCATTGATGCATCTATCTTATTAACATGCCAATAACTACTCCAGCCTCAGGGGCTTAAGCACCTATTGCCCCTCTTACCTGTGTTGCCAGCCCCCAGCATTTCGGCATATGCAGTTTACGCAATCCACCTGCTGGTTCCTTACTATATGCTCTATATCAGAAACGGGTTCGCGAACTTCCGCGAAAGGTTCGGTTCGCACGAACTTTCGCGAACCGCAATAGACTTCAATGGGGAGGCGAACTTGGAAAACTAGAAAAAATTATGCTGGCCACAAAAGTGATGGAAAAGATGTTTCAAGGGGTCTAACACCTGGAGGGGGGCATGGCGGAGTGGGATACATGCCAAAAGTCCCGGGGAAAAATCTGGATTTGATGCAAAGCAGCGTTTTATGGGCAGAAATCACATTGAATGCTAAATAGCAGGCCTAAAGTGCTTTAAAACATCTTGCATGTGTATACATCAATCAGGTAGTGTAATTAGTGTACTGCTTCACACTGACACACCAAACTCACTGTGTAACGCTCCACAAACAGCTGTTTGTGTAGTGACGGCCGTGCTGGACTACTGCGCACCATGGCGAGATTGCTCTTCCTCACTCAGTGATGTCATGTTAGGTAATGTCTGACTGTCTTATCAATTTTCCATGGTTCTTTCTCTACCATTGTTAAAGCTTACATCTATATTTTTTTACATTACATTTTCTGCTTGTGGTTCAGTACCTGCAACGAGAATCTTTTATGGAGGGCCAGTCTGCCATTGTGAGTGACCACAGGTAATGGCCGGGGAATCCTGGTTCTATTCCGGTATGGAGTTGGAGCCTAAGAAACGGCTACCACCACACATCCAAGGAAGGCAGCAGGCAGGCATGCATGTCCCGAGGTAGTGACCAAAAATAACAATACAGGACTTGGAGGAGGACTTTCGAGGCCCTGCGGTATTTGAAATGAATTAACTTTAAATCCTTTAATGAGAATCTGTTATGGAGGGCAAGTCTGATGGTGCCTAAGAAACGGCTACCACCACACACATCCAAGGAAGGCAGCAGGCATGGCATGCACGTCCCGAAGTAGTGACCAAAAATAACAATACAGGTGGACTTTCGAGGGCTTGCTGTATTTGAAATGAATTAACTTTAAATCCTTTAATGAGAATCTGTTATGGTGGACAAAGATGGAACCACTTGCCTTTCACGAGAATCTGTTCTGGAGGGCAAGTCTGCCATTGTGACCAGTGGATAATGGCCGGGGAATCATTCGATTCCAGTCCGGAGTGGGAGCCTGAGACCCATGCTGTATTAGTAATGTACCTGCCCTGACTGTGCTTTGCAGACCAGGCATCTGTGGTCAGATGGACCCTTGACCTAGCGGAAGACAAACCAATTTGAACGCATTTGCCAAGAATGTGTTATGGAGGGCAAGTCTGCCATTCATTCAACTTTGTGAGACCAGGGTTAATGGCCGGGGAATCCTGGTTCGCTTCTGGTCTTGAGTGGAGAAAGGCAGCAGTCATGCTGTGGGCAAAGGAGCAGGAACGGCTACCACCACACTTTCAAGGAAGGCAGCAGGCATGGCATGCACGTCCTGAGATAGTGACCAAAAATAACAATACAGGAGGACTTTCGAGGGCTTGCTGTATTTTACATGAATTAACTTTAAAACCTTTAATGAAAATCTGTTATGGCGGACAATGATGACACCACTTGCCACAACAGCTTGGTATATGCAGTGATGAGGTGGGTTCACTCAACAAAACAGATAGGTATATGCAGTGATGAGGTGGGTTCACTCAACACAAAAGGTAGGTAAGTATATGCAGTGATGAGGTGGGTTCACTGAACACAACAGCTAGATATATGCAGTGATGAGGTGCGTTCACTAAACACAAAATGTAGGTAAGAATATGCAGTGATGAGGTGGGTTCACTGAACACAACAGCTAGGTAAGTATATGCAGTGATGAGGTGGGTTTACTGAACACAACAGCTAGGTATATGCAGTGATGAGATGGGTTCACTGAACAAAACAGCTAGGTATATGCAGTGATGAGGTGGGTTCACTCAACACAAAAGATAGGTAAGTATATGAAGTGATGAGGTGGGTTCACTTACCACAACAGCTAGGTATGTATATGCAGGTATGAGGTGGGTTCACTGAACACAACAGCTAGGTAAGTATATGCAGTGATGAGGTGGGTTCACTGAACACAACAGCTAAGTATATGCTGTGATGAGGTGCATTCACTTAACACAAAAGCTTGGTATATGCAGTGATGAGGTGGGTTCACTCAACAAAACAGATAGGTATATGCAGTGATGAGGTGGGTTCACTCAACACAAAAGGTAGGTAAGTATATGCAGTGATGAGGTGGGTTCACTGAACACAACAGCTAGATATATGCAGTGATGAGGTGCGTTCACTAAACACAAAATGTAGGTAAGAATATGCAGTGATGAGGTGGGTTCACTGAACACAACAGCTAGGTAAGTATATGCAGTGATGAGGTGGGTTTACTGAACACAACAGCTAGGTATATGCAGTGATGAGATGGGTTCACTGAACAAAACAGCTAGGTATATGCAGTGATGAGGTGGGTTCACTCAACACAAAAGATAGGTAAGTATATGAAGTGATGCGGTGGGTTCACTTACCACAACAGCTAGGTATGTATATGCAGGTATGAGGTGGGTTCACTGAACACAACAGCTAGGTAAGTATATGCAGTGATGAGGTGGGTTCACTGAACACAACAGCTAAGTATATGCTGTGATGAGGTGCATTCACTTAACACAAAAGCTTGGTATATGCAGTGATGAGGTGGGTTCACTCAACAAAACAGATAGGTATATGCAGTGATGAGGTGGGTTCACTCAACACAAAAGGTAGGTAAGTATATGCAGTGATGAGGTGGGTTCAATGAACACAAAAGGTAGGTAAGTATATGCAGTAATGAGGTGGGTTCACTGAACACAACAGCTAGGTAAGTATATGCAGTGATGAGGTAGGTTCACTCAATAGAACAGCTAGGTATATGCAGTGATGAGGTGGGTTAACTCAACACAAAAGGTAGGTAAGTATACACAGTGATGAGGTGGGTTCACTGAACACAACAGCTAGGTATATGCTGTGATGAGGTGGGTTCACTCAACACAAAAGGTAGGTATATGCAGTGATTAGGTGGGTTCACTCAACAAAACAGCTAGGTATATGCAGTGATGAGGTGGGTTCACTCAACACAAAAGAAAGGTATATGCAGTGATGAGGTGGGTTCACTCAACACAACAGCTTGGTATATGAAATAATGGGTATTACAATGTGCAGCTGCCTATCACACACACAGGTAGTCACTGAATGTGCTGGACCTGGCTGGCAGTCTCACACACACAGTATGAATTACAAAAGCTGTCTATGCAACACAAGTTTTAGATCAGTGGGACACACAGAAAAAAAAATAGATCATAAGAACAAGATTAGCTCTCAAAAGAGCTGTTATGGGGTTCTATTATACCAAGAAGAATCAGCCAGAAGCAAGCTAACAAGCCAAGAGTCTAACTAATCTTTCCCTAGGAGAAACAGTCTGCAGCAGCTTGCCCTTCTCTCACTATAGCAGGCACATGATTGGGTGTAATGGCTGGCGAAGTCTGCATTAAATAAGGGGGGGAGTGGCTCCAGGAGTGAGTGTAGCCTGATTGGCTACAATGTGCCTGCTGACTGTGATGTAGAGGGTCAAAGTTGACCCTAATGGAGCACCATGGGGGCGAATCGAACTTCCAGGAAAGTTCGCCTTCGCTGTCGAAGGCGAACCACCCAAAGTTTGCCTGGAACCGTTCGCCGGCGAACCGTTCGGGCCATATCTACACAACACCACTGCACTCAGGCACTTTGGATGGGGGACTTCAATAGAGTGGGTAACGCCTACCTTGACAGGATTTCTTCTCGCGCAGATAAACTCACCTCATTTGCAAATTTGATAGCAGAAATGGATTTAGCGGATGTATGGCGACATTTTAACCCGCAAGGTAAACTTTATACATGTTACTCCTCCATTTTTAAAACTTCTTCAAGATTAAATTATTTCCTGACAACGCCTACAAGTTTGATATGTGTGTTTGAGGTTGGCTAAAATAAAGAAAGGAGTATGGCCCTACAAAACCGCACCACAAGGTATATAGGAAAGTACAAAATAGCCTTTATTAATCCATATCAGCAATTAAAACCATGAAACCAAAAGCACAATATAAGTAATAATGCCCTCAATATACACTGTATAATAAATTCAAACATGTGGATACACATGATTTATATAACCATTGCACAGATCCACACACCGGCAAACTGGAGAAATAAAAGGGTGAGTGGTGAAAGCCAAGGGGAAAAGCCTGAGAAGTGCAACTAGACACCCTGCACAGAAAATGAACAGGGTGATAAACAAATGTGTGGGAAAAATAGTCTGTGTGCAAAGACCAGCTAGGAAAGTGTGCTAGCAAGCAAATGGAAGGGGCAGTAAGAGCCCGGAGTGTCAGAGCACCAGACAGCGTGCGTGCAGACAAGGAGCGGAGTAGACAAGGAGTGGAGCTGGACAGGAGGGCGTGCGTGCAGGAGGCGGTCGTGATTCACCGCAACAAGCGTCTTCTACTGGGGGGAAGAGGTTGTGGTTGAGGTTGGGGTGCTGCCATGTCTGGTGTCAGACCACATGCCAATAACTCTTTCCCTGGACTGGGGTTTAAAACCACCCTTTCAATTTTGAAAACTGAATCCCTTCTGGCTGGAACTAATAGAAACGCACAATCAAATTACTACTCATTTAGAAAACTTTATATTTGACCACAGAGATTAGGAGGATGTACTTCTTGTATGGGAAACATTCAAAGCTTACACTAGGGGAGAAATGATCCAGGCAGTGTCTACTTGTAAGAGCGACTCGAGGCAGCGTGAATATGACCTTATTAAAAAAAATGATCATGCTAAGGCCCAATATACAGTATACATAACCCTTCTTCTGAGACCCTATCTGTACGGCAGACACTGGAACGCCAACACAAAACATTGATTGAAGAGATTACCAAAAGTAAACTCTTTTTCAACAAACAGGCACACTTTGAGCAGGGTGAGAGAGCGGGTACACTACTTGCTAAAATTTCCAAAATTTACACTTCTCCCCCCGTCATTACCCACATCAGTGACCCCACTGGCTCTCCAGTCTCTGGTTGTGCTGATATCAATAAAACCTTTTACAACTACAGGTAGTCCCCGACTTACGAACACCCGACTTATGAACGACCCGCCGATACGAACGGCATGGATTCAGTTTTTCCATGGGAACAAGCCAAAACATTTTTTTCAAATTGGACTTTAGAAAATTGAAAGAAAAAATGGCTTTCAAACTTGTTTAAGCAGGTACAGAGGGCAGAGGTGACACAGAGGGGAACACTGGAGGCACAAGGGGGCACGGAGGAGGTACAGCGGACAGAGATCGCACATTGTTCTGACTTAAGAACCGATTCAGATTAAGAATGAACCTACAGTCCCTATCTCGTTCGTTAACTGAGGACTACCTGTACTACAAATCTCTATATGCTAGCAAAACCCTGACTTCACAAACAGACTCTTAAATCTTCCTATCTGAGATAGCTCTTCCTAGGCTAACCCCAGATCAAGCCTTGCTATTAGATGCCCCTATCACTCAAGACGAACTATCCATAGCAATAGCTAGCTTCCCCAATAAAAAAGCTCCCAGTCTAGATGGTCTCCCTATTGAGGTCTATAAAAAATACTCGGACTCCATTATACCTCTACTGCTACAAACATATGAAACAGCCTTGGGTAGCCCTCATTATAGTGCTACCCAAGCCTGACAAGGACACCCTCATATGCGATTTGTATCGCCCAATTTCTCTCCTCACAGCAGACATTAAAATCTTAGCAAAGGTAATGGCCATTAGGTTAAACTCAGTAATTGTATCCAGGGGCGTAGCAATAGGGGTTGCAGAGGTTGCGACCGCATCGGGGCCCTTGAGCCAGAGGGGCCCCAAAGGGCCCTCCCTGAACTGCATTATTAGCTCTCTTTTGGTGCTGTGCTCATAATAATGACTTCTATAGATACTTTGAATAGTGGTAATCACTAACAAACTGTTCCCCATCCCCTTCTTGCACCTCTGACACTGTAGTTGCCATTGGCAGGTTTTGGTGCGCCATATCAATTGTTATGTATAGAGTGCTTGGGGGGCCCCATTGTAAAACTTGCATCGGGGCCCACAGCTCCTTAGCTACGCCACTGATTGTATCCCTAATTCATTCTGACCAAACTGGCTTCATGCCTGGTAAAACCACAGCAATTAATATCCGATGCTTACTGACTAACCTGCAAGCTAATCATTCTAACTCTGGCCGTAGGGTTGTTGTTTCCCTTGACATGGTCAAAGCATTTGATACTGTTGAATGGCCTTATCTACAGGCGGTTCTTGCCAGGTTTTGTTTTGGAGATGTATCCTGTAAATGGGTAAAGCTGCTATATCAGGCCCCCAGGGCAAGGGTGGGCACGAATGGGTGGATTTCAGAGTCCTTCTCCCTGGGTCGTGGTACTAGGCAGGCATGCCCATTCTCTCCTCTGCTCTACGCCCTAGCTGTGGAACCCCTAGCCTGTCGCATCAGAGCCAATCCTCTGATTCGTGGTTTTTGTACAGATCACTCAGAAGAAAAGGTCAGCCTCTACGCTGATGATACAATTTTATACCTGGAGGACCCGGACTCCTCTCTGGTGGCTGCTTTGGACACGATAGAGGAGTCTGGATACTACTCTGGCCTTAGGCTGAATAAAGTTAAATCGGTCCTGATGTACCTGGTTGTTCCCTCCTCGCCACACCCCCAGTCGTCTAACTTATTACAAGTAGTGCAGTCCTTTAAATATCTTGATGTATTGTATTAATTCATTTGAATCCTAAACTGTACATGGAAGCAGAAATAATGCTCCTTATTACCTTTGCGCAAACAAAATGCAAGACCTGGTCTAAACTATACTTAACAGTAGTAGGTAGAATAAACCTAGTCAAAATGGTACTGCTTCCTAAACTGTTATATGTCCTCCATCACTCCCATATATATATATATATATATATATATATATATATATATATATATATATATATATATATATATATCTTTCACTCTTCAAAAAATTTAGAGTCATCATCCTATCCTTTGTGTGGAACCATAAGGCCCCATGTTAAATATTCCCTTTTAATAAACCCAAATGGTCTTGGTGGTCTAGCTCTCCCATCTATTCAGCATTATTATTTTGCTGCACAAATTCAACAAATCACTTCTTGGTTTTCCATGGAGAACTTGTATAACCCTGAAGCCCTAGGATATGATAATGACTTGTCAAAGGAGAGTGTTGCTCTTGACCTTCTACATGAACACATTCCCCCTAGCAAGCTAAATTACATGATTCTTGTACAAGCCTTTACAGTTTGGAAGCGTGTGGGCGGTCTTTATTAGAGATGGCCCGAACAGTTCACCTGTGAACGGTTCCAGGCGAATTTTGGGTGGTTCGAGTTCGCCAGCGAAGGCCAACTTTTGCGGAAGTTCGATTCCCCAAAATAGTGAGCCATTAGGGTCAACTTTGACCCTTTACATCACAGTCAGCAGGCACATTGTAGCCAATTAGGCTACACTCTTTCCTGGAGCCATTCCCCCCCTTATAAAAGGCAGGCTCCGCCAGCCATTACACTCACTTGCGTGCCTGCAATAGTGAGAGAAGGAACAGTTGCTGGCAGACTCTCATAGGGAAAGATTAGTTAGGCTGTTATAGGCTAGTTAGCTTGCTCCTGGCTGATTCTTATTGCTAAAATAGCACCCCACAACAGCTCTTTTGAGAGCTAATCTTGTTCTTGTGATCTATTTTTTTTCTGTGTGTCACTCACTGACACTTGTGTTGCATAGACAGCCTTGCTAATTCATAATGTGTGTGTGCCACTACCAGGCCCAGCACGTTCAGTGACTACCTGTGTGACAGGTGCACATTGTAATACCCATCATTGCATATACCTAGTACCTGTTGTGTTTAGTGAACCCACCTCACTGCATATACCTACCTTTTGTGTTGAGCGAACCCACCTCATCACTGCATATACCTACCTTTTGTGTTCAGTGAACCCACCTCATCGCTGCATATACCTACCTTTTGTGTTGAGTTAACCCACCTCATCACTGCATATACCTACCTGTTGTGTTCAGTGAACCCACCTCATCACTGCATATATCTAGCTGTTGTGTTCAGTGAACCCACCTCATCACTGCATATACCTACCTTCTGTGTTGAGTGAACCCACCTCATTACTGCATATACCTAGCTGTTGTGTTCAGTGAACCCACCTCATCACGGCATATACCTAGCTGTTGTGTTCAGTGAACCCACCTCATCACGGCATATACCTAGCTGTTGTGTTCAGTGAACCCACCTCATCACTGCATATACCTACCTGCTGTGTTGAGGGAACCCACCTCATCACAGCATATACCTACCTTCTGTGTTGAGTGAACCCACCTCATTACTGCATATACCTAGCTGTTGTGTTCAGTGAACCCACCTCATCATGGCATATACCTAGCTGTTGTGTTCAGTGAACCCACCTCATCACTGCATATACCTACCTGTTGTGTTGAGGGAACCCACCTCATCACAGCATATTCCTAGCTGTTGTGTTCAGTGAACCCACCTCATCACGGCATATACCTAGCTGTTGTGTTCAGTGAACCCACCTCATCACTGCATATACCTACCTTTTGTGTTGAGGGAACCCACCTCATCACAGTATATACCTACCTGTTGTGTTGAGGGAACCCACCTCATCACAGCATATACCTAGCTGTTGTGTTCAGTGAACCCACCTCATCACGGCATATACCTAGCTGTTGTGTTCAGTGAACCCACCTCATCACTGCATATACCTACCTGTTGTGTTGAGGGAACCACCTCATCACAGCATATACCTAGCTGTTGTGTTCAGTGAACCCACCTCATCACTGCATATACCTACCTTTTGTGTTCAGTGAACCCACCTCATCACTGCATATACCTACCTGTTGTGTTGAGTGAATCCACCTCATCACAGCATATACCTAGCTGTTGTGTTCAGTGAACCCACCTCATCACAGCATATACCTACCTGTTGTGTTCAGTGAACCCACCTCATCACTGCATTTACCTACCTTTTGTGTTCAGTGAACCCACCTATCTACGTGAGTGCACGCAGTGTGATATACCACTCCGTGCATACCTGTTAACTGCACCTGTGTGACTAAACATTGTATTAGTTAAGTCAGTGCATACCTTTCACTTCATCCCCCCGATATGGACAAAACGGACAAAACAGGTAGAGGAAGAGGTAGAGGCAGACCCAGAGGAAGGCCACCCGGCACCGACAGGTCTGTTCGAGGTTGTGTTGATGGGATTTCGTGCGGCCCTGGCCCAAAGTACTGTGCTCAGAAGAAGGCACGTGCCGTCAACTCCCAAGATTGTCAGGACGTGGTTGACTATTTAACACAAAACACCTCATCTCCCGCAGCCACCAGCATTACTACAAGCACCACATCCGCTGTATTTGACACTTCGCAGGAGTTATTTGGTGGTGAAATCACTGATTCCCAGCCACTACTGCAACAACAAGATGAAGGCGCTAAGCAAGTTACACCACCCCATATGTGTGAGTAAAGTGACACTATGGATGTAACGTGTGAGGAGGAGGATTATGAAGTACCTGCTGTTGGTGCAGTTTTGGAGGTGTCTGAGGCAAGCGAAGCTGGGCAGGATGATTATGATGATGACGATGATACAGATCCCACGTATGTTCCCAATAGAGGAGATGAACAAGGGGACAGTTCAGAGAGGGGAGTCAGAGAGGAGTAGGAGGAGACGAGTTGCTGAAAGAAGCAGGGGGAGCTTGTTGTCAAAAACAGCTGATGGCAGTGTCCGGCGCCATGTATTACCACCTATGGACAGCCAGCCAACATGCCCTTCAACGTCAGCTGCTGAGGCCACCATAGTGGCATCACCCCAGGGGGGCTCAGCGGTTTGGAAATTTTTTAGTGTGTCTGCCTCAGATCGGAGCAAAGCCATCTGTTGTCTCTGCCTCCAAAAACTGAGCCATGGAAATGCCAACACTCACCTAGGGACAAGTGCCTTATGAAGGAACCTGGAGAAGAGGCACAAACCGCAATGGGAAGAGCACCAGAGGAAAAGCAGCACACAAAAGAAAAGCCACCCTCCTTCTTCTCTTCCTCCTTCAGGTGCAGTGTCTTCAGCAACTTTCTCCCTTGCACCTTCACAGTCACCCTCCTCCACTCCGCCTCTGACCTTGAGCGGTTCCTGCTCCTCTGCCCACAGCAGCCAGGTGTCCGTGAAGGAAATTTTTGAGCGGAAGAAGCCAATTTCTACCAGTCACCCCCTTGCCCGGCGTCTGACAGCTGGCGTGGTGGAACTGTTAGCTCATCAGCTGTTACCATACAAGCTGGTGAACTCTGAAATTTGTGGCCATTAGGACACCGCAGTGGAAGATGCTAGGTGTGAGAAAATGCGGAAAAGCCGCCGCGTGTACTCAGAACAAGGCGGCTGATTCCACGTCCAACGCGGCGGTTGGCACGCGTAGGCCTACACCTAGTAGTATGGCCGAACACGGAGAAACCGCCGCATGCCTTGATAGCGGTGCGGCGGGTTCCAGGTGCTTTACATCACATGTCTGGTGTGGCTGGGACTGGTAGTCCACACAGGTTCAGAAGGATGCGTGCGCGCGCTGAGAGGCAGAACTTATATGACAGCCAGTAGGGAGTCAGCTGATCAAGCTGGTCAGCTGACGGCAGTACCACTTCCCATTGGTCCAGCACTTAGGAGAGGCGCTGGAGAGTGCTTTGCTATATATACTGGGTGCTGGTCATTCTCTGGTTGTCTGCCGTTGCAATTACTACGTGGTAGCACTCAGACCTTATTGTCAGAATCTGTGTTATCTCTGTTATACTTCAGACTAGTTCCAGGGTGTTGATGATCAAGGACCTCACATCCAAGATTAGGAATCTGTGTTATCATTCTGTTATACTTCAGACTAGTTCCAGGGTGTTGATGATCAAGGACCTCACACCCAAGATTAGGAATCTGTGTTATCATTCTGTTATACTTCAGACTAGTTCCAGGATGTTGATGACTACGGAGCTCACACCCAAGACTAGGAATTAGCATTAGCATCCTGTTATTCTTCAGACTAGTTCCAGGGTGTTGATGATCAAGGAGCTCACACCTATAGACTAGACATTGTTGATTATTTGTTATGACCTTCTGCTTTCCTGACCTCTCTTCTGATCTCTGATTTGATACTTCACCTTGCTTGCCTTAGGACTCTGTATTGTCTCTTCCTCTGTATCTTATCTGTCTGTCTGTTGCCGACCTGGCTTGTCCGACCTCGAGAACTATCTCCTCTGTTTAGAGATAGTTCACAGATCTGTCAGTGACACTCCACTATTGGTGTCACTCACACTCTGGTCTTTCCCACTCTCAGCCTGACTCCTTCCCTTTGGGGAGCCTCAGGCCATTGGAAGGAGCCTGTTCTTTGGGCAGTATCTCTAACTGCCTTGCACCCTCTATACGGGGGCTCTCCTCAAAGTATTACTGTTGCACCAAACACTCATATTACTCAGGTGTCCAGAGGTTAGAGATATATCTGATTATCGGTGATACTGCAGATCATCAATAATCGGGTATATATCTGTATTCTCGGTGATACTGCAGATCACCGGTAATCAGATCCTCTCTGTGTTACACCGATCGTTAGAGAATGGCAGACCAAATGCAAATGGACGTACTCACCGGCCGTCTGGGCACACTTACCACTTCGGTGGATAACATCAACCAAGTGCTGGGTAGTCACTGGGCGTTAATTAACGCATTGTCCGGGTCTATACAAACCCTCCAGACGGCTGTGGATGAAGTGCGATCTCCTCCTAGCACAGACATACTTTTGCCTGTACCTGAAAAATTTTCTGGTCACAGATCTGACTTCCGAAATTTTAGGAGTAGAGTGTTATCATACTTTGGGCTCGATTCACAAAGAGGTGATAACCCAGTTAAAGACTTTAGGCGTGATAACCATTTTTATCATGCCTAAACTCAGTTTAGGCATGATAAGTTTAGGCATGATAAGTTGAGGCGTGCTAAGTTTAGGCATGATAAGTTTAGGCATGATAAGTTTAGATAAGTTTAGATCGCGCGCAAAGTCCCGCACGCAAAGCAGCGCCATTAAACTCTATGTGAAGTGCACCAGACTTTGCTAGCGCAAAACTTTCGATCAGCTGTGCACTGCGGTGCTAACCCAGTTGGTGCTTAAACTTATCACGCCTAAAAACTTATCACACCTAAACTTATCATGCCTAAACTTATCACACCTAAACTTATCACACATAAACTTATCATGCCTAAACAGAGTTTAAGCGTGATAAAGGGCTTTTCACTAGCGTGCTAACTGTTAGCACCGCTTTGTGAATCAGGCCCTTTGAGTTGAGACGTAGATCCTCAGGAACTATGGCCCAAAGGGTCACATTTATTAAAACTTTATCAGGTGATTCCCAGACCTGGGCGTACAGTCTGCCCACCGGAGACTTAGCCCTGACCTCTGTGGAGGATTTTTTTAAAGCCATGGCTATAATTTACGATGATCCAGACATTGCCTCGACTTCTGAGCGGAAGCTCAAACTGTTACATCAAGGCAAGAGTCCGGTTGAGGAGTATGCTGCTGAATTTAGGAGGTGGTCAGTATCAGCCAGGTGGGATACCTTTGCCCTTTTAGATTGTTTCCTATCAGGGTTGTCAGAAGAGGTCTCTGATCTTATGTTAAGTCAGCCTGAACCTAAGTCCATCGATGAGGCCATTTCATCGGCCATCAGAATAGATCGCCGGCTGCGCTATCAGAGACAGACCCGGGGTAGAAACTTTGCGAGAATGGTGTCCCACGCTGCGCCCCCTGTGACTCCACCTCCTCCCGTTTCGCCTCCACCTGAATCAATGCAGATTGGCCGGTCAAAGTTGTCTCAAGTGGAGCGGAAACGAAGGATAGCAGAGCAGCTTTGTCTTTATTGTGCAGAGGGGGGTCATAGAATTGCCCTAAGAAATCGGGAAACGCTACTGCCTAGGAGTAGTTGGGGGTAATACCCTAGGCGTACAATTTTTACCCCTAGAAGATGAACGATTGCTTCTTCCTTGTAGTATTTCATGGGAGGATAAATCTCAAGTCACTGAAGCCTTTGTTGACTCAGGCTCAGCGGCCAATTTTATGGTTTACGAATTTGCAAAAAAATTGGGTATTCCGCTCACCCCGATGAAACCACCTATTCAAGTTACGGCAGTGGATGATTCTCCTCTGCAGACTAACAGTCCTTTGTCGCAGACTCCAGAGGTGGGAGTCACTATAGGGGTGCTGCATAGGGAGAGTTTGCATGTTTTTTGTGCTACACATGACAACCTCCACGATCATTCTTGGCATGCCCTGGTTAAAACTTCACTCCCCTCAGATTAATTGGGCCACTGGTCAGCTAATGAGCTGGTCGTCCCATTGCTTTCATCATTGTTTAGCAAAGGTAACCTTGGGCCAGACCAAGATTCACATGGAGGGAGTGCCGGATCAGTATTCTGAATTTTCAGACGTGTTTTGTCCAAAATCAGCCGATAAACTTCCTCCACATTGCCCTTTCGATTGTCCCATCGATCTCCGGTCTGGTTGTATGCCCCCTAGAGGTCATCTCTACAATTTGTCTGGGCCGGAAAAGTTGGCCATGCAGGAGTACATCCGTGAAAATTTAGCTAAAGGGTTCATTCGCCCTTCCCGGTCACCTGCTGGAGCAGGTTTCTTTTTTGTAAAGAAAAAAGACGGAGGCCTACGGCCATGCATTGATTACCAGGGTCTGAATAAAATCACAGTAAAAAATCGCTATCCTCTGCCTTTGATAGACGATTTATTTACTCAGATCACCAATGCTAAGATTTTGTCAAAATTGGATTTGCGGGGTGCATACAACCTGGTGCAGATCAGAGAGGGCGATGAGTGGAAGATGGCCTTTAACACACCCGATGGGCTTTACGAGTACCTGGTGATGCCCTTCGGGTTGTGTAACGCTCCGGCCGTCTTTCAGGAACTCAATAATGAGGTGTTCAGGGAGGTTTTGGGTAAATTTGTCCTGGTATATCTGGATGATATACTAATCTTCTCAGATAACCTCTCAGAGCACAGGGCTCATGTCAGATTTGTGCTGCACAAGCTAAGACAGAACATGCTTTATGCTAAATTGGAGAAATGCATTTTTGAGGTAACATCTGTCGCCTTTCTGGGGTACATAATTTCTACCTCGGGCTTTTCTATGGACCCTGCCAAAATCTCTGCTGTCCTGGAGTGGCCTCAGCCAGTGGGACTGAAGGCTCTCCAGAGGTTCTTAGGGTTCGCAAATTACTATAGAAGTTTCATAAAGGGGTACTCCACAGTCATTGCACCCCTCACCGGTCTCACTAAGAAAGGGGCAGATACCAACCACTGGTCCCCCGAAGCTTTGGCTGCTTTCTCCACTCTGAAAGAACTATTTTGTTCTGCACCCATTTTGAGACACGTCGACACATTCTATCCCTTTATCGTAGAGGTGGATGCCTCAGAGGTGCTGTCTCAGCGTTCTGGGTTGCAGGGAAGATTACACCCGTGTGCCTATTTTTCTCATAGGTTTTCACCAGCAGAGAAAAACTACGATATATATGCAACAGGGAGCTCCTAGCCATTAAATTGGCCTTTGAAGAATGGCGTCATTGGCTAGAAGGAGCAGAACATACGATTACAGTTTACACTGATCACAAAATTTTGGAATACATTGAGGGGGCTAAAAGATTGAGTCCCCGTCAGGCCCGATGGTCACTGTTTTTCTCGAGATTCAGATTTGTAATTACGTATACTCCGGGTAGTAAAAACATTAAAGCAGATGCTTTATCCAGATGCTTTGAGCCAGAGACAGCACAGCCCTCAGACCCAGAGACTATTATCCCACAGGAAGTGGTATTGGCAGCCACAGAGACCTGGAAGAACTGGATGGAGACTTTAAGTCCCTTCCAGCAGGATGTTCCTGAGGGGAAGCCTGAAGGGGTCATGTTTGTACCATTGCCGTTTCATCTACAGATATTGCAGATGTTCCACTCCCACAAAAATGCTGGACATCCTGGGGCCGCCAGAACACAGGACCTTGTTGCTAGGTGTGCTTGGTGGCCTTCATTGGCAACTGACTGCAAGGAGTATGTGAGAGAATGTGCAGTGTGTGCAAAAAGCAAACCCTCCCGTCTGGCACCTGTGGGAACATTGCAGCCTTTGCCCACCCCGAGTGAACCATGGACCCACTTGTCCATGGATTTTGTGTGTGAGCTCCCGAGGTCTGAAGGCATGTCGGTCATTTGGGTGGTAGTCGACAGATTCAGCAAAATGGCCCATTTCGTGCCCTTGAAAGGACTCCCCTCGGCCCAGGAGTTGACCGATCTTTTCATCATGCACATTTTCCGGCTACATGGCATCCTGGAAAATATAGTGTCAGATCGGGGAGTCCAATTTGTTTCTAAATTTTGGAGGGCATTTTGTCATCAATTGGGCATGGAACTGTTGTTTTCGTCGGGCTACCACCCACAGACCAATGGTCAGACCGAGAGAATTAACCAGTCACTGGAACAGTTTCTAAGGTGTTATGTCGCGGATGCGCAAAATGATTGGGTCAAGTTCTTGCCGTTTTCAGAATTTGCACACAATAATTTGAAAAGCTCTTCCTCTGGATTCTCTCCATTTCAGGTGGTAACTGGAAAGTTGCCTAAGTTCTCCCCACTGCCAGTAGCTTCCACTCCGTTTCCAGCTTTGGAGGCTTGGCAAGAGTCATTTAAGAACATTTGGGGAATCGTGAAAGGAAATCTAGAGAAGGCCTTTCAGAGTCAGAAAGGTCAAGCTGACAAGAAACGTTCCATAGAGTGGAAGTTCCCGCCAGGAGACTTGGTCTGGGTGTCCACTCGTCATTTGACTTTAAAACAGCCTTCGCCCAAGTTAGGACCCAGATTTGTGGGCCCTTTCCCAGTAACCAGGAAAATCAACAATGTTACTTATGCCATTGATCTCCCTGCCAGCATGCGTGGGGTAAGATCGTTCCATGTATCCCTGCTTAAGCCAGCAGTACATGTAGGTTCCACTCCTCCTCCTCCTGTGATGGTGGATGACCAACCTGAGTATGAAGTGGAAAAGATTTTAGACTCACGTATAGTACAGAACTCGGTACAATATTTGGTTCACTGGAAGGGTTATGGCATAGAGGAAAGAACATGGGTACCTGATTGCAGCATGCATGCGGATGAATTAAAGAAGGAATTCCACACCCTACATCCTGAGAAGCCGGGTAGGAGCTGTCCAGAGTCCACTCCTCAGGGGGGGGGGCTACTGTGAGAAAACGCGGAAAAGCCGCCGCATGTACTCAGAACAAGGCGGCTGATTCCGCATCCAACGCGGCGGTTGGCACGCGTAGGCCTACACCTAGTAGTATGGCCGAACGCAGAGAAACCGCCGCATGCCTTGATAGCGGTGTGGCGGTTTCCGCGTCCAGGGCGGCGAGTGCTTTACATCACATGTCTGGTGTGGCTGGGACTGATAGTCCACACAGGTTCAGAAGGACGCGCGCGCTGAGAGGCAGAACTTATATGACAGCCAGAAGGGAGTCAGCTGACCAAGCCGGTCAGCTGACGGCAGTACCACTTCCCATTGGTCCAGCACTTAGGAGAGGCGCTGGAGAGCGCTTTGCTATATATACTGGGTGCTGGTCATTCTCTGGTTGTCTGCCGTTGCGATCACTACGTGGTAGCACTCAGACCTTATTGTCAGAATCTGTGTTATCTCTGTTATACTTCAGACTAGTTCTAGGGTGTTGATGATCAAGGACCTCACACCCAAGATTAGGAATCTGTGTTATCATTCTGTTATACTTCAGACTAGTTCCAGGGTGTTGATGATCAAGGACCTCACACCCAAGATTAAGAATCTGTGTTATCATTCTGTTATACTTCAGACTAGTTCCAGGGTGTTGATGACTACGGAGCTCACACCCAAGACTAGAAATTAGCATTACCATCCTGTTATTCTTCAGACTAGTTCCAGGGTGTTGATGATCAAGGAGCTCACACCTATAGACTAGACATTGTTGATTATTTGTTATGACCTTCTGCTTTCCTGACCTCTCTTTTGATCTCTGATTTGGTACTTCGCTATATCTGATACTCCGTTGCCAAACCTTGCTTGCCTTAGGACTCTGTATTGTCTCTTCCTCTGTATTTTATTTGTCTGTCTGTTGCCGACCTGGCTTGTCCGACCTCGAGAACTATCTCCTCTGTTTAGAGATAGTTCACAGATCTGTCAGTGACACTCCACCATTGGTGTCACTCACACTCTGGTCTTTCCCACTCTCAGCCTGACTCCTCCCCTTGGGGAGCTTCAGGCCATTGGAAGGAGCCTGTTCTTTGGGCAGTATCTCTTACTGCCTTGCACCCTCTATACGGGGGCTCTCCTCAAAGTATTACTGTTGCACCAAACACTCATATTACTCAGGTGTCCAGAGGTTAGAGATATATCTGATTATCGGTGATACTGCAGATCATCAATAATCGGGTATATATCTGTATTCTCTGTGATACTGCAGATCACCGGTAATCAGATCCTCTCTGTGTTACACCGATCGTTACACTAGGCCGCAATTATTTCTCTAAAAAGGCGATACCCAAACTGCACCGTGAAGTGGAGAGGCAAGTGGTGTCATCTTTGGCACACAGCGTTGGGTCAAGGGTCCACCTGACCACGGATGCCTGGTCTGCCAAGAACGGTCAGGGCTGCTACATTACTTACACAGCCCATTGGGTCAACCTGGTGACCGATGGCAAGCAGGGAGTACGTGGCTGTGCAGCGGACCAACTTGTGGCACCTCCATGGCTTGCAGACAGGCCTCCTGCCATATTCTCTCCGCCTGCTACATCCTCTTCGCTGTCGTCATCCTTCTCCTCCTTGGCTGGTGCCGCAATCTCCTCTCCAGCTACACAGCCCCATCTCCCCAGGGCCTATGCTGCATGCCAGGTATGGCGATGTCACGCTATCTTAGACATGTCTTGCCTCAAAGCGGAGAGTCACACTGGAGCTGCTCTCCTGGCTGCTCTTAACAAACAGGTGGATCAGTGGCTGACCCCGCACCAGCTGGAGATCGGCAACGTGGTGTGTGACAATGGCTCCTTTCCACTTTGAATTTGGGAAAGCTGACACATTTACCCTGCATGGCACAAGTGCTGAATTTAGTCATTCAAAGATTTGTGTCAAAGTACCCAGGCTTAGAGGACATCCTAAAGCAGGCCAGGAAGTTGTGTGGGCATTTCAGGCGGTCTTACACGGCCATGGCATGCTTTGCGGACATTCAGCGGAGAAACAACTTTCCGGTGAGACGCTTGATATGTGACAGCCCGACTCGCTGGAATTCGACCCTGCTCATGTTCTCTCACCTGCTAGAACAGGAGAAAGCCGTCACCCAGTACCTCTACAATTTCAGTAGAAGGACACAATATGGGGAGATGGGGATGTTCTGGCCCCCGAACTGGACACTGAAGCGAAATGCATGCAGGCTCATGCGGCCGTTTGAGGAGGTGACCAACCTGGTGAGTCGCAGTGAAGACACCATCAGCGACTTGATCCCCTATGCTAAAAAAAAACCAAGAAAAACACAGATAAGGTCAAGCCCTGCTTCTCATTCGTAGAAAAACCTTTATTCAAAAATGTAAACAACACTGTATAAGCACTATGTGTCACTTTAAAATCCTAAAACACTCACTAAGGATGTTACAAGCACAGCCGGCTGGGCACACAGCAAACAGCACATCTATCTGTGTGCCCAGCCGGCTGTACTTGTAACATCCTTAGTGAGTGTTTTATGATTTTAAAGTGACACATAGTGCTTATACAGTGTTGTTTACATTTTTGAATAAAGGTTTTTCTACGAATGAGAAGCAGGGCCTGACCTTATCTGTGTTTTTCTTGGATTTTGTCCCTTGTCAGCCCCATGCTCCCACATCCTTTTGTGGTATTCATTGTTATAATACCTGTGAGTTCCAGGATATTTTTTGTATATTGATCCCCTATGCTTACTTCCTGGAGCGTGCCGTGCGTAGAGTGGTGGATTAAGCTGTGGAGGAGCGTGAAGAGGAACAGTTACGGCAGGAACAGTTGTGGGAGCAATTTACATCAGAACCAGATGTTTCCTCAACACCTGCAGCAGCACAGAGGGGGGAGGAGGATGAAGAGTCGTGTGGGGAAGAGGAGTCAGACTTGGATGATGAGGAATGTGTTTCTGTGGAGGAGGAGGAGACAGCGGCAGAAGAACAACCGCAGCAGGCATCGCAGGGGGCTTGTGCTGCTCAACATCCCCGTGGTATTGTTCGTGGCTGGTAGGAGGAGGAGGAGGAGGACTTACCTGACGTCACTAAGGAAGAGCAAGAGGAGATGGAGAGTACGTCTGGATCCAACTTTGTGCAGATGGCATCTTTCATGCTGTCCAGCTTGTTGAGGGACCCCCATATAAAAAAACTCAAGGGGAATGAGCCTTACTGGGTGGCCACGCTACTAGACCCTCGGTATAGGCACAAAGTGGAGGACATGTTGCCAAGTCACCTGAAGGCAGAAAGGATGCAGCACATGCAGAACAAGCTGGCAAGTATGCTTTACAATGCGTATAAGGGTGATGACACAACACAACGTCATAAAGGTGCCACTACCAGTAATCCATCTCCCATGTCCACGCAGGCAAGGACAGGACGCTCCAGCGATCACATGGTGATGTCGGACATGCGGACATTCTGTAGTCCAGCCTTAGCACTTCCGGATCCACCCTCCACCAATGCCTGGACCGGCCAGTAGCCGACTACCTGGCCTTAAGTGTGGATGTAGACACTGTGAGCAGCGATGAACCCTTGGACTACTGGGTGCGCAGGATTGACCTGTGGCCAGAGCTGTCCCAATTTGCCATCCAACTTCTGTCTTGCCCGGCCTCATGCATCCTGTCAGAAAGGAACTTCGACGCAGCTGGAGGCATTGTCACTGAGAAGAGAAGTCGCCTAAGTCACAAAAGTGTTTAGTACCTCACCTTTATCAAAATGAATGAGGCATGGATCCCGGAGGGCTACTGCCCACCCGAAGACTAAGTCAGTCCCCACACACAGCATCTCTGTCTGCAGGCCACTTGCCTTCTCCGCCACCACTAACAGAGTCCAGGACTCCAGGCGGATTGCTGAATTTTTAAGGCCGCTGCTAGGCATTACTAATTTTTCTGGTGCGTGTACATGCCTGCCTATTTTTTCTGGCTGCAGTGCAGCTGCAACAACAAAACAAAAGGCATGTACATGTGCCCATTCCCCTTCATGATAATTACCTTTCCGCGGTGAAGGGGCTTGCGTATCACAATGAAGCAATGACCGCCGGCTATATGAGTGTCTCGGGGGGGGTGGCACACCAAAGATAATAAGGTCGTTGCTTCATTGCGGACAGACCAAATTTGATCAGCTGGACAGTCACTATTGTTCTATCATTGAGCTACCACTGCCTGGCGACCATATGGGCTTGAACACCACCACGGCCTGCACTCTCGCCGTGGTGCGCACCAGTCCAGCACGGCCGTCACTACGCAAACAGCTGTTTGTGGTGCGTTACACAGTGAGGTTGGTGTGTCAGTGTGAAGCAGTGCTCTAATTACACTCCCTGATTGATGTATACACATGCAAGATGTTTGAAAGCACTTTAGTCCTGCAATTTAGCATTCAATGTGATTTCTGCCCTTAAAACGCTGCTTTGCGTCAAATCCAGATTTTTCCCCAGGGCTTTTGGCATCTATCCCACTCATCCATGCCCCCCTCCAGGTGTTAGACTCCTTGAAACATCTTTTCCATCACTTTTGTGGCCAGCATAAATGTTTCTAGTTTTCAAAGTTTGCCTCCCCATTGAAGTCTATTGCGGTTCGCGAAAGTTCGCACAAACCAAACCTTTTGCGGAAGTTTGCAAACCCCGTTCGCGAACCTAAAATCGGAGGTTCGGGCCATCTATAGTCTTTATACCTTTACAACGTATGACTATCACACTCCTCTTTGGCATAACCCACAACTTCCCGAATTTAAATCCATTCCTGATCCTGTTTTCTGGGAAAGGACTGGAATTATATTCTTAGGCCACATAGTAAGCGGGCAGAACCTTGCTACTTTTGAAACCCTACTGGACCGTTATCCTGCAATTGCACCCCATTACTTCAGATATCTGCAATTAAAGCACGCCTTTCATGTACAGTTTAAAAATGCACCAATTCACATTGAACCTCACAATATACTACAATTAATTGAAAAAGGCCCCACTAAGCACCAAATAGGAGACATTTGCAAGGAATTAATAGAAAGTGGGGCCTAAAAAGTGAAGATGACCAGCACTTGCCAATTCTTAAAAAGCAGGGTATTTATTCACAAAAAAAGTGAACAAAAAATAGCCATGACATCTGGACTCCCAGAATGTAACTATAGCTCTTGAGAGTAGATATAGCTCTTAGCTGCAAACAGTAGCATGAGGACTTCCTCCAGAATAGGTTACGCCTCCATTGCAGCCCAATTCCAATCACAACGGACTGTCGCCGTTTCAAACGGATAAACCGCTCTTTGTCAAGTGAAAGCATGTCACTATTGCCTGCCTAAACTCTATTTATACCCCTCCCCCCTAAGCTATAGCCAATCGCTACAGAGGTGGACCTGATGGGGAACTGGAAGCAAACTCCAAAGCATCCAATCACATACCTGGATAGGCAAATTTGAAAAGCCGTTAACTAGGAGTGTAAAAAACGTCATGCCTACCAATCACGATTCAAAACGTCATCTTCATGCGTAAAAACGGTCGCATTGGACGCGTCAAAAAATGTCGCATAATTATCACGCAAGCCGCATTGGCATCATGCGTACAAATTTACGCATCACCTACATATATGTACGCATGGATAAAATAAATGCCATCTAGTGGCCACATAAAAGAATGCAACCTTCTGCTTTGCCTTATGCTCTCATTAAATACCAATAGACACATGGGTCCTAATATTGGACATCCATACATACCGCCACATTTAGGTTTCATTTGAGGGACAGCAAGGCAGAATAGAATATCCAGGTATTGTTCACCAGATGTGGAGTATTTCCATCCTATCGTCCTAAAAATTAAAAGGAATTTTTTAATGAAAACACTTTATAAAAATTTCATCCATTATCTCTAAAAAGTGCAATACCTAGATCTCAAATACTGAGAGTCGAGAGAATAGTTTCTGATCCAACTACATGTGATTTACGGGTATAGGAATTAAGAGATAGATTTAGGGTGAGAGGTTATCCGGAAGGGGTTCTAAAAAAAGTGGGAGGGGGGTGCCAGAGGGGTGGGAAGAAGAAAAGAGAAAACAGTGGTAGGATCCCGTTCATCTCGAGGTTCAGCACGATTTCAAGTCAGGTTAGGGGTATTATACAGCAAAGATGGTCCATTCTGAGGGAGGGACTTCCGAGGGTTCCTGAATTTAGGGACCCTCCTTTGTTCTCCTTCAGACGGGCACCCTCACTTAGGGACAGGCTAGTAAGGTCAGATTTGGGTCCTTCAGTTGATAACACAGGCACGAGAAGGAGGGGAACTTTCCCCTGTAGAGATTGTGTCCAATGCGGAAATGTTTTGGGTGGTGACTCTGTCCGACACCCTCTGAGTGGAAGAAATTTCCCACTTAAAGGTTTTTTTGACTGTAACTCTAAATTTGTATTATATTGTATAAAGTGCCCATGTGGGCTATTATATGTGGGCCGAACCACTCAGAGGGTGAAAGACAGGATCTCTGCCCACAAATCCGCGATTAGAAAAAAACGAATGGAACAGGCGGTTTCTGCCCATTTTACTGAAAGGTCACATGGGGTGGCGTCATTACGTTTCCAAGTATTGCAGCAGATTCATAGACCAAGGAGAGGTGGGGATCGTTTAAAACTACTTCTTAAGGCTGAAGCATGGTGGATCAGACAATTGGGGACTTTACACCCCCGGGGTCTAAACCGGGAATATGACCTATTACCTGTTATTTGACTTTATTGACTAATGTAAAGGTTGATCGCCACATTGCAGCCCATTCTATACTTTTTTTCACTAATTTTGTCATTTTGTTTTTAACGAACCCCTTCATCCCCTTTTTTATAAAGTGTTTTCATTAAAAAATTCCTTTTAATTTTTAGGACGATAGGATGGAAATACTCCACATCTGGTGAACAATACCTGGATATTCTATTCTGCCTTGCTGTCCCTCAAATGAAACCTAAATGTGGCGGTATGTATGGATGTCCAATATTAGGACCCATGTGTCTATTGGTATTTAATGAGAGCATAAGGCAAAGCAGAAGGTTGCATTCTTCTATGTGGCCACTAGATGGCATTTATTTTATCCATGCGTACATATATGTAGGTGATGCGTAAATTTGTACGCATGATGCCAATGCGGCTTGCGTGATAATTATGCGACATTTTTTGACGTGTCCAATGCGACCGTTTTTACGCATGAAGATGCCGTTTTGAATCGTGATTGGTAGGCATGACGTTTTTACACTCCTAGTTAACGGCTTTTTAAATTTGCCTATCCAGGTATGTGATTGGATGCTTTGGAGTTTGCTTCCAGTTCCCCATCAGGTCCACCTCTGTAGTGATTGGCTATAGCTTAGGGGGGAGGGGTATAAATAGAGTTTAGGCAGGCAATAGTGACATGCTTTCACTTGACAAAGAGCGGTTTATCCGTTTGAAACGGCGACAGTCCGTTGTGATTGGAATTGGGCTGCAATGGAGGCGTAACCTATTCTGGAGGAAGTCCTCATGCTACTGTTTGCAGCTAAGAGCTATATCTACTCTCAAGAGCTATAGTTACATTCTGGGAGTCCAGATGTCATGGCTATTTTTTGTTCACTTTTTTTGTGAATAAATACCCTGCTTTTTAAGAATTGGCAAGTGCTGGTCATCTTCACTTTTTTGCTTGCATTAAGTCTGTATCAGCCATACAGGCTAGACCTGGCACAGCCGTTGAAGCAAGATAGGTGTGCTGTCCAAGAAGTACAAAACATAGAAAGTGGGGCCTGTGACCATATTTTAATGTCCAAAGAAAAATGGCTCAATTAGGGGCTGGCATTAGAAGAGGACGACTGGGATAAGACCTTAGAGGCAGTTAAAAGGGTCTCCCTAATTTGGAGCTGCCCTCAAATATCTTCCTTCTGGAAGCAAGTGATACAATTTTTGCATGACAAGATGGGGTCCCCAGTAATGCTTGACCCAATTTTGTGTGTACTAGGTGTTATTCAGGATGAGGGTCTACAACCTTGCATCAAGTTCTTTATTCGTGAAACCTATTTGTGGCGCGTCAGGAGGTAGCCCTAAGGTGGCTGTCTCCAGTTGCGCCACCTCTTTCTGGTTGGATTAAAAGGTTGGATGATGGGCTAGCTTACCAAAAACTGGTTTACACACATAGAGGTTGTGTGCCTCAATTCCACTTTATTTGGGATCAATGGAAAAATCAGAAATGAGCCCCAGGTACTGCCCTCCTATGTCTACTTCAACATTGCATGCCACTGTCGTGACATTCTATATTCTAAATTGTGGTTTTATAACAGCACCTGCAGTTTACAGGTCGCGCAGTGTCATACTCTAAACTTTGTCTTTTCCCTACAGCTTTTGAAACTTCATGTATCACGTGTTCTTACCTTTTTATATAGCTTTTCAAAGAACACCCATGAGCGTGCCATACTTTGTCAGTAGCTTGCTGATATGCAGAGTGTAATTGTTAGTTATGTAACCTCTAACATTTGTACCTGATATGTATTTATGTCCATATTTGTATCCGCTCCCTTTTACTACATTTCTCATTGCAGATGCAGTGTTTGCCTGTACATGTATTATATGCTTCAAAAAACTTTATTGGTTTAAAAAAAATTATTCTGCAAGTTGCTGCTGCAGCATGTGATTATGTCTCACTCACTCGCCTCGAAGCAGTGAGTGAGTCATCAAACGCTATTTATTTAATTATCACACATGCGAGCAGCCAGAGGAGCCACAGTGTGAGCAGGGCCACCATCAGCCACAGTCAGACTGTCAGAGAGCCAGTTAGTGACGAGGTGAGGTCCCCTCTAGAGTGAGGCCCCAAGCAGGGGTGTGTCTTGCTTGTGGCTGGTGGCGGCCCTGCCTATAAAGCATGCACACCACAGGGTATCGGTTGAAAAGGGCGCCCGAGCTGCCTGTATGAAAAGGGCGCTGCCATAGACATCAATGTTATTTCTGTAAATATGGGCTACAAGGTGTAGAAAAGGGCGCCTGAGTTTCGATATAGGCTACAAGCGGGCTCCCCTTTGTAGCCCATATTTTTTCAGCTACAAGGTTTTCGGCTACAGTAGGGCGCCCCTTTGTAGCCCATATTTTTTTCGGCTACAAGATTTTCGGCTACAGTAAGGTGCCCCTTTGTAGCCCATATTATTGCCTTTTTTGTAGCCTATGTTATTATATGGGCTACAAGTGCTGGAAGCCGAATTATTTCATTCCCCCACTATCCATGGCGGCCTGGAGGGGGAATAGTAATTTACACATCCCTGAGTTTTTTTGTAGCCGAAGTTTTTATATGGGCTACAAGCACTGTAAGCCGAATTATTGCATTCCCCCACTATCCATGGCGCCCTGGAGGGGGAATAGTAATTTACACATCCCGGAGTTTTTTTGTAGCCGAAGTTTTTATATCGGCTACACCAGGCGCCTTTTTTTGTAGCCGAAGTTTTTATATGGGCTACACCAGGCGCCTTTTTTGTAGCCGAAGTTTATATGGGCTACACCAGGCGCCCTTTTTGTAGCTGAAGTTGGTATATATGGGCTCCACCAGGCGCCCTTTTTTACCGGCGCCCTTTTCATATAGACCCCACCACAGACTGAAACCTTGCACAAAACAGCATGAGAAACATGCTACTTATGCTGAAGCAATCCATTGCTGCAGACTTAGCATATTTGTCAAACTCTGTCAAATTAACCACTTCCCGACCGCCGCATGTACAAATGGCGGCCGGGAAGTGGATCCCGCAAGGACCGCCGCATGTACAATTGGCGGCAGTCCTTGTACGGGCATGGGCGGAGCGATCGCGTCATTCGTGACGCGATCCTCCGCCGGGGCCTGGCTCCGCCCCCTCGCGCTGTAACCCGCCGGCCGTTCGGAAGCGCCGGCGGGTTACTAGCACCCGCATCACCGCATACAAAGTGTATAATACACTTTTAATGTGTCCGAGGGACCACCAGGGCAGGCTGCAGCCACCCTAGTCTGCACCCAAGCACACTGATTTCCCCCCTTGCCCCCTGATCGCCCACAGCACCCCTCAGACCCCCCCTGCCCACCCCCCAGACCACTGTTTGCACCCAATCACCCCCCTAATCACCCATCAATCACTCCCTGTCACTATCTGTAAACGCTATTTTTTTATGCCCTAAACTGCCCCCTGCTCCGTCCTGATCACCCCCCACCCCTCAGATTCTCCCCAGACCCCCCCCCAGACCCCCCCACCTGTGTACTGTATGCATCTATCCCCCTGATCACCTGTCAATCACCTGTCAATCACCCATCAATCACCCATCAATCACCCCCTGTCACTGCCACCCATCAATCAGCCCCTAACCTGCCCCTTGCGGGCAATCTGAACACCCACCCACACCAATAGATCCCCCGCAGATGCGACGTCAGATCACCTCCCAAGTACATTGTTTACATCTGTTCTCTACCCTAAACACCCACTAATTACCCATCAATCACCCCCTGTCACTGCTACCCATAAGATTAGACCCCTATCTGCCCCTAGGGCACTTAATCACCCGCCCACACCCTCAGAACGCCCTCAGACCCCAGCCCTGATCACCTCGCCAGTGCATTGCTTGCATCTATTCCCCCCTCTAATCACACCTTGAGACACCCATTAATCACCTCCTGTCACCCCCTAGCACAACTACCCATCAGATCAGGCCCTAATTTGCCCTGTGTGGGCTCCTGATCACTCGGCCAAACCCTCAGATCCCCCTCAGACCCCCTTCCGATCACCTCCCTGGTGCATTGATTGCATCTATTTTCCCCTCTAACCACCCCCTGAGACACCCATCAATCACCTCCTGTCACCCCCCTAGCACTCCTATCCATCAGATCAGGCCCAATACAACCTGTCATCTAAAAGGCCATCCTGCTTATAACCAGTTCCACAAAATTCGCCCCCTGTCATCAAAATTTGCGGATGCTTATACTCCTGAACAGTCATTTTGAGACATTTGGTTTCCAGACTACTTACGGTTTTGGGCCCGTAAAATGCCAGGGCAGTATAGGAACCCCACATGTGACCCCATTTTAGAAAAAAGACACCCCAAGGTATTCTGTTAGGTGTATGACGAGTTCATAGAAGATTTTATTTTTTGTCAAAAGTTAGCGGAAATTGATTTTTATTGTTTTTTTTCACAATATGTCATTTTTCACTAACTTGTGACAAAAAATAAAATCTTCTATGAACTCGCCATACACCTAACGGAATACCTTGGGGTGTCTTCTTTCTAAAATGGGGTCACTTGTGGGGTTCCTATACTGCACGATGGCCAGGGGCCCCGGACCTCTCTCACTGGCCGGGGCCCCAAGGCCAATGCGCGATACCTGGAGGGGAGTGCAGGTGGGCCTGGACCTCTCACACCCAGGCTCTGGACCTTTCACATCCAGAAAACCCACCAACACTGCCTCCATACTGAATGCTAAATTCGACACACACAAGCAATAGAACACAGCAATACATGCATCCAGCTACATTTGACGAGCATCCAGCAGGTGCTCGTCAGCCAATCAGGATGCACTGTCATACACCCTTTACCTGCCATACCACATCTAGCAGCCATTAGCATTCAGGTGGGAGGCTTCAGTTGGACGCAAATCGATTTGCGTCCAACTGAAGCCTCCCGCCTGAATGCTAATGGCTGCTAGATGTGGTATGGCAGGTAAAGGGTGTATGACAGTGCATCCTGATTGGCTGACGAGCACCTGCTGACAACTTAAATGTAGCTGGATGCATGTATTGCTGTGTTCTATTGCTTGTGTGTGTCGAATTTAGCATTCAGTATGGAGGCAGTGTTGGTGGGTTTTCTGGATGTGAGAGGTCCAGAGCCTGGGTGTGAGAGGTCCAGGCCCACCTGCACTCCCCTCCAGGTATCGCGCATTGGCCTTGGGGCCCCGGCCAGTGAGAGAGGTCCGGGGCCCCTGGCCATCGTGCAAACCAATCGTGTGTTTTTAAACGTTTTTTTTCAGCTCTAGGACATGGCAGACAGGTGAGCGGTTAGGGAGGGACCCCTGTGGGAGGGATGCCTGCACGGGGCGGTCCTGCTAGCGACGCAATCTTGCGATTTGGCGTCCAACTGAAGCCTCCCACATGAATGCTAATGGCTGCTAGATGTGGTATGGCAGGTAAAGGGTGTATGACAGTGCATCCTGATTGGCTGACGAGCACCTGCTGACGACTTAAATGTACCTGGATGCATGTATTGCTGTGTTCTATTGCTTGTGTGCGTCGGGTTCCTATACTGCCCTGGCATTTTAGGGGCCCTAAACCGTGAGGAGTAGTCTAGAAAACAAATGCCTCAAAATGACCTGTGAATAGGACGTTGGGCCCCTTAGAGCACCTAGACTGCAAAAAAGTGTCACACATGTGGTACCGCCGTACTCAGGAGAAGTAGTATAATGTGTTTTGGGGTGTATTTTTACACATACCCATGCTGGGTGGGAGAAATCTCTCTGTAAATGACAATTGTTTGATTTTTTTTTACACACAATTGTCCATTTACAGAGATATTTCTCCCACTCAGCATGGGTATGTGTAAAAATACACCTCAAAACACATTATACTACTTCTCCTGAGTATGGCGGTACCACATGTGTTGCACTTTTTTGCACCCTAAGTACGCTTAGGGGCCCAAAGTCCAATGAGTACCTTTAGGATTTTACAGGTCATTTTGCGACATTTGGTTTCAAGACTACTCCTCGTGGTTTTGGGCCCCTAAAATGCCAGGGCAGTATAGGAACCCCACAAATGACCCAATTCTAGAAAGAAGACACCCAACGGTATTCCGTTAGGAGTATGGTGAGTTCATAGAAGATTTTATTTTTTGCCACAAGTTAGCGGAAAATGACACTTTGTGAAAAAAAAAACAATTAAAATCAATTTCCGCTAACTTGTGACAAATAATAAAATCTTCTATGAACTCACCATACTCCTAACGGAATACCTTGGGGTGTCTTCTTTCTAAAATGGGGTCATTAGTGGGGTTCCTATATTGCCTTGGCATTTTAGGGGCCCTAAACCGTGAGGAGTAGTCTTGAAACAAAAATGACCTTTAAAATCCTAAAGGTACTCATTGGACTTTGGGCCCCTTAGCGCAGTTAGGCTGCAAAAAAGTGCCACACATGTGGTATCGCCGTACTCAGGAGAAGTACTATAATGTGTTTTGGGGTGTATTTTTACACATACCCATGCTGAGTGGGAGAAATATCTCTGTAAATGGACAATTGTGTGTAAAAAAAAAAATCAAACAATTGTCATTTACAGAGATATTTCTCCCACCCAGCATGGGTATGTGTAAAAATACACCCCAAAACACATTATACTACTTCTCCTGAGTACGGCAATACCACATGTGTGGCACTTTTTTGCAGCCTAACTGCGCTAAGGGGCCCTAAGTCCAATGAGCACCTTTAGGCTTTACAGGGGTGCTTACAATTAGGCACCCCCAAAATTTCAGGACAGTAAACACACCCCAAAAATTACCCCATTTTGGAAAGTAGACACTTAAAGGTATTCTGAGAAGAGCATAGTGAGTCCGCGGCAGATTTCATTTTTTTTTTGTCGCAAGTTAGCAGAAATGGAAACTTTTTTTTTTTTTTTTTGTCACAAAGTGTCATTTTCCACTAAGGCTAGGTCCACACTAGACACAGTTGCAGGACGGACCCTGCAGTCCGGATCAGGGGAAGTACCCACCGTACTGCAAACTAATGAAAGTGCATCAGTTTTGCATCAGTTTCCGTTCAGGTTTTTCCCTGACAGAAAACGTCTCCATCATTAGGAAGGAGTGGGAGGATTTTTTTGGGCCAATCATAAAGCTCAGGCTATCCGTTTTAACATCCGTTTTTTGCCAGTGGAGCTGGAGATGCGTTTTCTCATTGCTTTCACTACCCCCTGCGTGTATCCGTGGTCCTGATCCGTTGCGTGAAAATGCAGCAGATCCGGACCTTCCGTTCAGGTTTTGAAAACGGATCCCCGCAAACGCAGACGGATCCATTTTTTACTTGGGTGAGGCTGGCTGCTATTTTCAACATTAGTATCCGGGACTCCGTTTTTCATCAGGTTTGAAAAACGCAGCCACGGATGCGTTTCCGGACCTAGTGTGGACCAGCTCTAACTTGTGACAAAAAATAAAATCTTCTATGAACCCACCATGCCTCTCAGTGAATACTTTGGGATGACTTCTTTCTAAAATAGGGTCATTTGGGGGGTATTTATACTACCCTGGAATTCTAGCCCCTCATGAAACATGACAGGTGGTCAGAAAAGTCATAGATGCTTCAAAATGGGAAAAATCACTTTTTGCACCATAGTTTGTAAACGCTATAACTTTTACCCAAACCAATCAATATAGGCTGAATTGTTTTTTTTTTAATTAAAAACATGTTTGTCCACATTTTTTGCGCTGCATGTATGCAGAAATTTTACTTTATTTGAAAATGTCAGCACAGAAACTTAAAAAAATAATTTTTTGACAAAATTCATGTCTTTTTTGATGAATATAATAAAAAGTAAAAATTCCAGCAGCAATCAAATAGCACCAAAAGAAAGCTTTATTAGTGACAAGAAAAGGAGCCAAAACTCCTTTAGGTGGTAGGTTGTATGAGCGAGCAATAAACCGTGAAAGCTGCAGTGGTATGAATGGAAAAAAAGGGTCTGGTCCTTAAGGGGGGTAAAGCCCAAGCGGTTAAGCATTACAGCTATGGGTGACAGGCTGTCGAGAGTTAAGGATGGTATGAGCATACTAACACAGGCCCATCAATGCCCATGAAGAATAATCTGGAGAACAGAACAATAGGCTAAGGCTGGTTATTGGCTCATTTGTTTCTTACCATCTGTCACTAGGCAATCCATACCACCGCCTTACTATGCACTACATAGCTTGGATTTGTAGTGCTACACTCCAGTAGTGTTGTTACCAACCAACCTTCACACTAGTAACCACCGGGTCTTTAGACTCCATAATGGTCACAAGTTTTCCATTTTTCTTAATTGTTATTGTTATTCTGGTTAAGTTTGTTGTTATAAGTTTTTTAGTTATCATCTTTGCTGATCTCCTATATTCAAATCTCACTGACACAGCCTTTTTGCTCTTTCTCTTAGGCCCCGTTTCCACTATAGCGTTGCGGAATCGCCGGCGAATCACCGCAGGCAAATCACATGCGGGTGCGATTCCGCATGCGTTTTTTGCCGCGATTTCGCATGCGATTTCGCATAGGTAAGGCTGTATGCGAATTTAACCATGTCACTGCCTGTGTAAATTAACATTAATACCTATGCGAAATCACATGCGAAATCGCGGCAAAAAACGCATGGGGAAAACGCATGCGATTTCCCTATTAAATACATTGCGTGCGATTCGCCTGCATTCCACACGCAGGCGAATTCTGAGGGCCCTACCATGCAGATTTTTTCTGCACAGAAAAACGTGCGGGGAAACGCACAAGTGGAAACAGTCCCATCCACTTGTACTGACTGTGCGAATCCGCATGCGGGCAATGCATGCGGATTTGCGATAGTGGAAACGGGCCCTAAATATTTCAGTCTATGGAAGCCATATTGTTCAAAGCAGTTCACATAGCATGACCCCCATTATGTAAAAATGGTGCTTAACTTTACCACAATAAATGTAAATGGTCTTAACTCCCCAATCAAGAGGTTCTCCCTTAACAAAGATGATGAAGGTGCATGTACCATAACTGATTAGTTATCGGAGGCATGAAACGTTTAACATTAGTGAAGAGTTAACACAAGTGCATAACATCAGTGTCACTTTCAATCTCACCACTTGAGTTTTCCTCCCTATGAAGAGGTACAGCTGTGTTCTGCTATCATAGCCTCGTATTTCCAAATTTGAAAGAAGCAGGTGGACTGACAGAGTCCTGTAGAACTAATCCATCTGCCTAAGTTCAGCACTTAGACCATTTGCCTGGGATATCAACATAAAACTGAATGACATCCGTCAAAACAATAGGAGCTGAGTACCTTCATGAATGGGGTTATTTTCATGTACTGCAAATCCTACATAATTTCTTCTTTGAAATGGTGACAATGGATTTACTCCATTAGTGCAGAGATTATTTAAAAAAATAGTTCTGCAAACTCAGAGATAAATGTTTCTAAAAGGTTATTGTACTCATAAAAATAATCAGATCTATCTTTGCAATAAGTGCATATGTACAGTACATTACATATCTTGGCATTTTGTGTTTAAAGGGAACCAGAGACGTTGGGGGGGGGGGAGCTTTTATACATACCTGGGGCTTCCTCCAGCCCCATACACACGGATCTCTCCCACGCCGCCGTCCTCTGCTGCCTGGATCCGCCGGTACCGGGTCCCGTCATTGCCGCGAGTCGGCCAGTCAGCCGGCAGATGCGGCCAATTGTCCACATCACACGGGGCTCCCTCCATATACATACGAATGAGGCCGCCTTGTGCGCAGCCTCATGCGTACGGGTATGGAGGGAGCCCCTGTGATGCGGACAATTGGCCGCGTCCGGCGGAAGTGACGGTACCCGGTACCGCCGATCCAGGAAGCGGAGGATGGCGGCGTGGGAGCGATCCAGGCTTATGGGGCTGGAAGAAGCCCCAGGTATGTATAAAAGCTTGTTCTATTTTTTATTCACCGTTCCTCTCTGGTTCCCTTTAAATAAATGTGAAAATAATGGACTTGTAAGCAGAAGTGCTCATCACGAGCTCGTAATTACGGGTAACCCATAATTTCAGGCCAATTTGAACAATTACGGGCTTGAAACTGGCATTCGGGATCACAGATGGCGATTTCAAACACACCCACAATTGCATTTGAATTCAGCCCATAATTTCGCATTATTGCCGTAATTACGAGTTAAAATCGTAACCAGGGAAATGACGTCATTGGGCCAATGAGAGAGCCTCCAGCAGGGCTGGATTTGTACTTTTTACCGCCCTAAGTCCACAGGGACGGATCTAGGGGGGGGGGGGGGGGGGCAGGCGGGTCTCTTGCCCCAGGCGCAGTTTGTTGAATTCTTAAAATTTGGATTGGGGATGGCAGTTTAGGCGCCAAAACCTGACCTTTGGGTGCCAAGACCTGACCATTAGGCGCCAAAACCTGACCTTGCCCCAGGCGCAACTTGGTCTAGATCCGTCCCTGTAAGTCCACTATCTTCAGCCACCCTATGACTACACTTAGGGTTAAGGATACTCATAGATCAGGCATTTCTGAAATTGGGCAAAAGTAACATAAATACAGTGCAATATAAATGTTCTGTGCTTGTCTGTGTTTGATTGTATACACCACCTATGTTCAGATTGCAGCAGGTGCATTGCAGTATAAATGGGTTGCGATACTAACGTACTGTATGCAGTGTTTTACGACTAAACAAGAGCGATTTTCACCTTTCAGTGCTCTTCCCTTTAATTTGCCAATAGCTTAATCACTACTAATTAGGGATGATCGTAGTGAACCAACTTTGCTACGCTGGGACTAAGCGTAGTTTTCCGCATCTACGCGTAGTACAAATACCCCTACGTTACATGAATTACGCTACGAAAACACCTACACAAGTACGCTTTGAACTACGCAATAGCGCTTAGTAAACGTAGTCAAAGGCGTAAGCCCCTTCCGCATTAACTCATGTAGTACTGTGCATGCGTTACCCCTTTCTATGCGTAATGTCTAGTTGTCATGCGGAAATAAGTCCCCATGTACCGGGTACGTGAATTTTGTAAGTGCGCATGCGCTTGCGTAGTTTTCGTCCGCACACGTAAAACCACGCGTACGGAACAAACACGTTTCCGATTGGCTGATGCGTACAAAAACAACAGGAAGTTGTTTAAACCCAGCAAGAACGTGCAGACTGTACGCATTGGACAGCACTGCCGAGACTGCCACCTGCAACAATGCCTCCAAAAATGCCACAGGGGATGAAAAGAATGCTCATTGAGGTAAGCAATCTTCTATTTTAACAAAATACATATTTTTTAGGGTACTTTTTCTGACTGCATTTCTTTAATCTTTATATGTCCCATCTAAAAGGATATCATAGGTGTTGTAGAGAACTGATAATAGTAGAGAGTGAGACACATTCACACTGTTTTATGCAGAGTGTTAGTAATATGATGCAATTATATTGTTGTCACTAGCTGACCTAAGCCCCACAAAATGCAATCAGATTGTCGGCCGATTTCCACACAAAATGCAATCAGATTGTCGGCCAATTTCCACACAAAATGCAACCAGATTGTCAGCCGATTTCCACACAAAATGCAATCATATTATCGGCCGATTTCCACACAAAATGCAATCAGATTGTCAGCCGATTTCCACACAAAATGTAATCCCTGGGGCCCCTTGTGCTTAAAGGTAAGGGGTACAGCGCAGAAAGGGGGGAAAGTGGCACAGAGCAGCGGGGAGGGGGGAAGCCCCCCCCCCCCTCCCTCACCTGGGGCCCACCTTCCACGCTTTCCCCTCCAAAATTGCAGCCAGCCAGCATCCAGCAGCGAGCGGGAATCACTTATCGTTAGAGTCAGACAGCTCTGCATGCCGCTGCTTGTCTGGTCTCCTGCACTGCACTGTCCAATCACGCTCTCACAGGAAGTATTGTGAGAGTGTGATTGGACAGTGCAGTACAGAAGACCAGACCAGCGGCACACAGAGCTATCGCTCTCTCTGCGGCAAGCCGTTCCCCTGGCTGCAATTCTGGAGGGAGGAGAGCGGAAGGGGGGGCCTTCCTGCATTGTGCCCCCCCCCCTCCTTTTCAGCACTAGGGTCCCCAGGGCCCCCGGGGCAAGAGGCCCACCGGGAAAATTCCCAAGCTCCCGGTGGGCCTGTCCGAGCCTGCATGCACCCTCTCGGCTGTCCTGCCTCCTTCCCGTCCTGCGTCCTGTCCCAACGGCTGTGTCGGTGCAGGACATGCGCAGTAGCACAAAAGCTCTGACACAGGGACAGGATGCAGGGACACTTGTATTTAATACATAGAGATAGTACTGTTAACCAGGGCCGGGCCAAGGTCCGCCACCAACAGAGGCTGAAGTGCCCAAGTGCGCCCCCCAATGGGTGTGACCATAAAAATATGTGGGCGGAGCTAATTGTAATGTAACAGTGTAAGGCAAAGACAGTGGGCCTTAGTTTTCTCCCAAAACACAGGCAAGAGACCCTAAAGGTAATTACACAATGTGCCTCCCTCCACCCATAAACAAGGGACAGGGACAGTAGGCAGATCCCTTCAGTCAGGAAGACATGTAATGCGGCAGCTTTTCACCAGAAAATACATATAATGCGTCAACGTACGTTTCCACAGACAATTCACATAAATGGTGCAGCTTTTCCCCAGATGGGTCCAGTGGCCCCCCTTAGGTGAAACGATGGGGAGCTTGTGGCTTGTGGGGGGTCGGTCTTTGTGACATGACCCGGACCTTATATTGGGTTATTTTTCCATTGGTCTGGGCCTATGCACGTGGGGCCGCCCCCTACCTGTGAGGCTGACTGGACTCTGGGTCCTGGGGGGTGATGGCATTTGGGCGGCCTGGGAGGGCCTTGGTGGTCGTTTTTGCGACACCCATTGGCCCAGTATCCTCCTTTAACAGCAGCGTGGGAGCGCTGCATTCCAGCTGCGCTCCAGGTTGGTCCTTCAGCTCTTCCTGCTTGGTCCGCAATACCACGAGCGGCCGTGGAGAGAGCTCCGGGACACGCGTACACGCGGAGGTTTAGATGCGTCGCGCCTTCTGTTCTTTCCGCCCACTCGCCCTCCATGTAATGTGGATGACGTGGTGGGCGGCTCGTGCGGGGGGCGTGGTGGCGTCTTCCGACCGCTCGGTGCCATTTTAGGCCGGCTTCCTCCCCACAAGTAGCAAACTACTGAGCCTGCCCTGATGATGCTGGTAATCTTACCAGTGAAACCGGTTGGCTTAACAGCGCTCAATTTTTGACCAGACACACACTTGGGTGGCAGCACTCGGATCTACAAATGGACAACCTCAATATACAACTGTGACAATCTGTTTGGATGAGTATAACTCTTGTTCCTCAATTTGATGTACAGCTTACATGCTCATGAACTGTGAATTATGCTTATCATTGGAGCAAGCAGATGAATTTGAATCTTCCAGGGTGTACCCATATATGTGCACTACATGGCATTTGGAATAGAACCTGCAACAGGTGCATGCTTTATGGATTTAGGCACTTGCTTCATGTGATACTTTTTTTGGCTACACTATCAATGCATATTACTCGGAGTTGATGCTGCCTAAGGAACATTCCTGGCGGACTATATGTTAAACCATATCGACTCCTGACTATACGAATATGCCTTTTTTGTATACCTGCATGTCCTTTTAAAGTGCTCGCCACGTGGATTGTGTCACCATCTTTAGAAGAGCTGATATCCCTCTCCAGTCTATGATAGAACTTGGACAAGGATTGAATGTTGGCAAATTTGGTTCTTTTTTCCATATTTGTGGTGTCCAATTGGGGATATTTTGAGACAGCACCTGCATAAGGAGTGTATCCTGGTGGACTTTTTCATTAGTTGAAACTGATACAAAGATTATACCTTGGTGGCCTCTCTTATCTGGTCTGGATTATAATTATATGCACTATCATGGATTCTGTATGAGGACTGCACTTGCTGTATCTGCATATAGGTCCTGGATACTTGGACTTACAATCTAGTGGTCAATCACTTTACAACCACGTCTTTGTGTCAAATGCCCTTGGAAAGGGTTCCTAGCAGTGAACTGTGTATCATCCAAGAATTGAGGCTAAGAAATTCTTTTTCATAGGGGATTCCTAATATTTTTTGAACTAGCTAGTTCCTATACCATATACATTTTTTCATTGCAGTTATTGGAACCAATATTAGTGGCTCCAAATCCTGAGATAGCTCCACCTGAATGTGTGTTCTGGTCATTTTAATTAATAATTTTGTATTGTGGTGATTAATAAAATATACTTTTATATTTTATGATAATAACTCTTTCCCTCCCATTCTTTAAGTCTTAAATTGTTATTTTGAAAGTCTCAGACTCAGGGAGGTTTACCTCTATTAGAATTATTACAGGACTTAGTCGTCTTATATTTAACTTTTGATATGCAATAAACAAGTTGGTTTTGAGTGAGTATCCCTATTCTTGCGCAGCCGTCAACACAGCGTGCAGTCTGCACTCTGCACTATTGTGTCCCTGTTTGTTCCCTGTAGAGAGGCAGTGGAAAGCAGATGGCAGACGTGACCAGGAGAAATGCCGGAGTACACCTCAGATGGAGGGGAGGCTGTCGGACGGAGATTGCTCTGTGATCACTGCAGGGAGAAACACTGTGTACGGAGTTGTGGGGAACAACACTGGAGGAGTGCCCTCTAAACACAGAATGGAGGTGAACATTTTAATTGCAGCAACACACGTCAGAGTGGTAAGACTGCCTTTGCAAAGTAAGGTTTATGGAACTGGATGCTCCGCTGGTGGAGTCACTGAGGGATTATTTACAATTGCTTGATTGATAGCAGAGCACTGACTCTGTATGTGGTAAGGGTGTTGTCCCTGGGTTATATTGATTAACTAAACTGCATGCTGGCAATTGTTTGGAAACAGAACTTTGCTTGTGGAAACTATTGTAAGGCACAGCAGAAGGATGAAGTAGCCCTCAGAAGGGCTGTTTGGGGTGATTTAGGGCTGGTTCAGACGGACGCTTGCAGAGCGTTTACAGCCAGCGTTCAGGGCTTGGTGTTAAACGCTCCCATTCAAGTGAATGGGAGCGTTTGTACCAAGCTTTCAAGCGCTTTTACACAAACGCGGCGTTTGGGTCCCGATTTTCCCTGGCGTTCAAGGAGCCCCTGGAAGCTACATGTAGCTTCCAGGGGAGGTTAACCGCGACGGCTAATGTCCCCCTAGGGGAAGAAAAAACGCGACCGCATCCAAACGCACACGAACGCTGCTGAACGCGACGCCAGCAAACGCAACGCCTCCAAACGTCCGTCTGAACCAGCCCTAAACAACAATCAGCCAGCGAGGATAAAAAAAAACAAGCCTAGCTAATGCTTTCCCTATCTTCAGCAAGCTCTGTCCCTTCCTCTCTCTAATTCAGCCGAAGACAGACTGGAACATGGTGGGTGCTGCAGTGTTTTTATAGGCGGTGGGTGGGTCTGTAAGGGAGTGCAGGCTGATTGGCTGCCATCCATGTGCCTGCTGACTATAATGTAAGGGGCCATGCAGAGCTAGAGCTTTTTTCTCCGTGTCATTTGATGTTCTAAATAAAGCCTTGAATTTTTTACCTTGCCAATCAGTGTAGCAGAATATCCTTTTTTGGAACTTTTGCTTGGAGATGTTTGGATCCCTGGCTCCCCTTTGGCTCTGCAGTGGTGGTTAAAGTGGCTCTATCTTCTATTGCTGACTATGATGTAAGGGGTCAAAGTTTAGCACAATGATGATGTATGGGGGTGGGCTGAATAGTGCTATGTGCTCACGGCGAGCGCGAATAGCTGATCTTCGCCGAATACTGCTCACCGGCAAAGCGTTCGGGCCCATCTCCACTGAGCTACCATAGGGTACAGAACCCAGGTTCTCAAATATTGATCAATTAAGGTGTATAAAGAGGTGCAGTGCTCATCGCAGCAGCACCATGACCCCTGCGGGTTCCAAGCGAACCCACACAGGGTTATTTTTCGGGGAGGGCTTAGCTGGGCGGAGGTTTGAACTGATTGGACGAGGGGGGGCGCTAGGTAGTGTGGGAAGGGAGGAGGATATCGGCCATCATCCTCCATTAGGCAGCGAAAGTGAATGGATGTTCACTTTAGCTGCAGGGCAGACCAGGGGACAGTGGACTTAGCGCGCTATCTCCGGGAGGAGAGCGCGCGGAGGGGATACAGATGGTTGCAGCAATTGATGGCAGCCATTCAGGCTGCAGATAGTGCGAGGGTCCCGGCGCAAGCACCAGAGGAGCGGCCCCTGCGAACCAGGAGGCCCACAGATCATCTCTCTCCCGTCTCCCCCTGCTGCCAGAGCACCAGCGGGGATAGAGCATCCAGCAGCGCCGGCACAGGCAGCGGTGGGGTAAGTGCAGAGGCGGCCTTAGAGTATGCGGGGCCTGGGGTGAGGGTCATATGCGGGGCCTAGAGACACAGATATGCTGTGTGTATGAATGTATATATGTAATGGTTAACACTCTCGCATAGCAGCGCTGGGTCCACAGTAGGGCTGCACGATTTTGGGTAAACATCGAAATTGCGATTTTTCTCTTTGAAATTGAGATTTCGATTTATTCACAATTTTTTTCTCAAAACAAGCTTTAGCGGGGGGCGGGGTCAGGAGCCTAGCTATGGCGGGCTCTGTGTCAGAAAATTTTGCTGTGAATTCGCATTGCATTTCAGGCAATGCACATTTGTAAAGCCTGAAGCCCTCTATGATGACCCCTCGGCTTAACAATGTGCGTGCGGTAGTACTAATGTGCGGCGTACGGGACTCTTGTGAGCCGGGCAGCGAGGGGCGGATCCACTGACAGAAGCAGTGCATATTCATGAATGCTAATGAGCCGGGCGGCGAGTCCAGTCCGGAGCGGCACACACAGCTTCACCAATCACTGGATAGCGATGGTATGACGGCAGCGGTAGGCGGAGCTGTACAGAGCATACAGCTCCGCCTACCGCCTCTGTCATTCTATTGCTTTCCAGCGATTGGAGAAGCTCTGTGCCGCTCTGGACTGGACTCTCCCCCCCCCCGCCGCCCGGCTCATTAGCATTCATGAATATGCACTGCTTCTGTCAGTGGATCCTCCCCCCCGTTTCCCGGCTCATAAGAGTCCCGTACGTCGCACATTAGTACTACCGCACGCACATTGTTAAGCCCCCAGCCCTCCCCCCCGGCTCATTAACATATGGAATATGCACTACGGCGTCTCTCCTCGGCGCGTAGCGGCAGGCGGACCATGCGGCCAAGCACGGGCACAGCGGGCACTACAAACCGAAAACCGCCGGACACTGATCGTCTTCACAGGAACCGCGGTTTCAGTTTAAAACCGGAAAATCGTGCAGCCCTAGTCCACAGTTCGAATCCCAGCCAGGCCAACATCAGCAAGGAGTTTGTATGTTCCCCCCGCCTGCGTATGTTTCTGCTAGGTACTCTGGTTATGAATGATAGGATTACATTGTGAGCCCCTCTGAGGACAGTCAGAGACATGACTATGTACTCTGTAAAGTGCTGCAGAAGATGTCAGTGCTATATAAATACATAATGATAATATGGTAGGACATTATACTATGACTATGGTAGGATTAGATTGTGAGCTCCTCTGAGGACAGTAGGTGACATGGCAATGTACTCTGTAATGTGCTGCAGAAGATGTCAGTGCTATATAAATACATAATGATAATATGGTAGGACATTAGACTATGACTATGGTAGGATTAGATTGTGAGCTCCTCTGAGGACAGTCAGTCACATGACTATGTACTCTGTAATGCGCTGCAGAAGATGTCAGTGCTATATAAATACATAATAATAATATGATAGGACATTAGACTATGACTATGGCAGAATTCGATTGTGAGCTACTCTGAGGACAGTCAGTCACATGACTATGTACTCTGTAATGTGCTGCAGGAGATGTCAGTGCTATATAAATACATAATAATAATATGATAGAACATTACACTGTGAATATGGTAGGATTAGATTGTGAGCTCCTCTGAGGACAGTCAGTCACATGACTGGGTACTCTGTACAGTGCTGCAGAAGAGGTCAGTGCTATATAAATACATAATAATATGGTAGGATATTAGACTATGACTATTGTAGGATTAGAGTGTGAGCTCCTCTGAGGACAGTCGGTGACATGACTATGTATTCTGTAATGTGCTGCAGAAGAGGTCAGAGCTATATAAATATATAAAACCAATATAGTAGGACATTAGGCTGAATACATAATGTGGAAACATACGGTGGGAGACGCATTGGGGTGGGAACACGGAGATGCACAGAATGCAAGAAAAACATATGTGTTCATGTCAGTTTTCTTTAAAAAAAAAATAAGAGCATTTTTACAATAACAGATTTGAATCAGACTATAGAGAATACTCAATAAAAGTGACATGATTGTCAGAAAATAAACCAGAATATTTGGGAGAAAAAGATCATTACTGCAGTTACTCACACAAGCTTCCTTTTCTCTCTGTGGAACCACTGCTCCCAGCAACTCCAGTCTGCACCACAGACACCTGCAGCACATCTTCTCCACTTTCATCCCCTCAGACTTCAATTCAGCAGCAGCACTCGCTTTCCTCCTTCCCTGTCACCAGCATGGGTGAGCCTGTTCCTCTCGCTGCTGTCTCTGAGGCTGCCCCCCCTAGTCACGGCGGGCTGATCAGCTTCCTCCTCTGCCCCGCGCTTCAAGCTGCACACTTGGAATGTGTGTCAGCTCCCCGTCATGATCTCCTGCCTCTCGCATCTCTCCCCTCGCTCTTCCCGCCATGCCACACTCAAAAGAGACGTCAGGTCAGCGTAAGCACGCTTGACGCTGACATCTGTGTAGAAGATTACACTGTAAGCCTGGGGGGAGGGAGGATCAGGAGTTGCCGAACAGCACTCGTAGCTGTTCTAATTAAATGATGCACTTTGGCAGCCGCAGGAGTCAGGACATCATATAATTCAGAAATCCGAGGCTCCTGCAGAGGGTGCGGGGCCTCTTCAGGTGCGGGGCCTGGGGCGGTTGCCCCACTTGCCTCCCCCCCAAAGGCCGGCTCTGGGTAAGTGCGACTGCACAGGGGAGAGGAGTTGGGCCCCAGGTGATGCATGCGGCCAGTAAGGGTAGAGGGGGGAAGAAAGGAAAAGGCAAGGCCCCTTGGAAAGCGAGGGGGGGTGCGAGGAAGGGAGGGGGAGGAGGTGAGCAGAGGCCTGCTGTGGTGCGCAGTGTGCAGGCATTTGTGGAGCAGGCAAGGGCAGGTGGGTCAGGGCAAGGGGGGTTGGGAGCAATGGGCGGTGATCAGGCTAATGGAGCAGCAAGTAGTAGCCAGGTTCAGTGGAACAGCCTGGGGGGGAACAGGCAGGGTTCAGGAGCCGCAGGAGGACATAACCCCCAGTTCTATACGGGGGGGGAGGGGGGTGCAGCCAGCTTCACTGCTTGTTTAAGGCACAGGACAGGCATTGTGGTTCTCGGGAGGGGTGGGAGGGAGCAGCCAGCACTCATCAGGTGCAGAGGTGGGCAGCCAGCAGTCGACAGACGGGGTGGGGGCCACAGGTCAGGCAGTTGGGGGGCAGTTCGGCCAGGTAGGGGGAGCATGGGGTTCAGCTCAGATTTTGCGGGCCCATGCTTTGCCATTATGGATGGATGCGGCTGGAGCGGGAGCAGAGGGAGCCCTTACCTCTTCTGTACCCCCGTCCGGGCTTGGACGACGGTTGGATCCGGAGGCAGCGAACTCGGTGGGAAGTCGAGCCCCAGATGGCAGGCATGATACACCTGTGCATCTTTCAGGTGAGACATTTAAACACACGCCACAAGCTATCGTTCCCTTAGAACCTAATAGCGGGGGGTCTTCTTTAAGTGGTTTCCTAGAGGGAGTGCGTTCACTGTTAGACAGATTTGAGCCCACGGGCGCAGCGATTCGTAGTGGTGATCTGGCTGCGGGGGGGGGGGGGGGGGGGGGGAGGTGGTAGGGGACAATAGGCCTTTAGTGGAGGCTTCGGGGGATCGTATGAGTTCTCCCAGTGTAACGGAGGTACCGGCCGGGGGGGAGGTACAGCTAGTCACAGTGGTAGAGGGGACAGGAGACGAGGAAAAAAGGGTACCCGTTTCAGATTTTGCAAAGGGGCATTCCTATATGTGTTTTGAGGGCCCCCTTGGGGCCCACCTTAAACCTGAGGTTAACATGGGGCCCACCTTAAACCTGAGCGTTTTAACATTGACCGCTGGGTAAAAGGCAAGGAGCACAGAAAAGAGGAGGAGGAGGACAGGCGGCGATGCCGTTTGATTCCACGCACGTTCGGGAATTGGTTGCAGGCGGTCACAATTTTGGGCAGCGTGATCGGGGAGAAAACCCGGAAAAATGTACTCCTCTTTTCTGTTATCTGGATTCTATATGGGAGGCGCATAGGACATACGGAGGGCTGGCTTGGTTAAGGTACGACGAACAATTTCGTCAAAGGATGTCAGTTCAGCCTGATCTGGACTGCCATCACAAGGATGTAGGGATTTGGTTGAGGGTGATGAATTCACACTTGCACTTGTATACACACAGAGATGGGCGCTACACCTTGTTAATATGTATATTGGAGCTGCCCCTTCAATCTCTAACATTAAACAGTATTCAAATGAAGGTGGCGTCTACACAATAAAAATGTCAATATGAGTCCCCAGTCCGTAAAGCAATATTCCTGCGGTTTGATAAAATGACAGTGTCAGCAAACTCCTCCAAAAGTGCACTATCCGCCACCACACCGCCAGGAAACAGACTCACCAGATCCTAAGACCTCAAAGGAGGTCTAACAACGCGTTGGGACACTTAGGGCCGTCCCCCACCTCCTCTGGTTATTGTCCGCTTTTACCTCCGACCAGATGTCTCATACAAACATATGTATCAGCACATGTATTCCTCAAGAGGAAGAAAGAGCTGACATAGCGTAATACTGTAAAACTTTTAATATAAATTTTAAAAAACAAGTTGCACTCACAATGCGTAGGCTCAATGTATGGGCTCAGAGTTTTTGCCACGGGCTCTCCCCCGTATAAGTTGGGCTCCGGCTGCCTTTCTGTGTCCTCCCGTGTCTGCGTGGATGGTGCCAGGTGCGCACTAACCTCCCCCACCGCCGTTCAGGACGCCAGCCAGACGCTCCTCACTCAGTTTGCTCGGCTCTCACTTCCGCGTCTAAGCCCGCGGGGCTTAGACACGGAAGTGAGAGCCGAGCAAACTGAGTGAGGAGCGTCTGGCTGGCGTCCTGAACGGCGGTGGGGGAGGCTAGTGCGCACCTGGCACCATCCACGCAGACACGGGAGGACATAGAAAGGCAGCCGGAGCCCAACTTATACGGGGGAGAGCCCGTGGCAAAAACTCTGAGCCCATACATTGAGCCTACGCATTGTGAGTGCAACTTGTTTTTTAAAATTTATATTAAAAGTTTTACAGTATTACGCTATGTCAGCTCTTTCTTCCTCTTGAGGAATACATGTGCTGATACATATGTTTGTATGAGACATCTGGTCGGAGGTAAAGGCGGACAATAACCAGAGGAGGTGGGGGACGGCCCTAAGTGTCCCAACGCGTTGTTAGACCTCCTTTGAGGTCTTAGGATCTGGTGAGTCTGTTTCCTGGCGGTGTGGTGGCGGATAGTGCACTTTTGGAGGAGTTTACTGACACTGTCATTTTATCAAACCGCAGGAATATTGCTTTACGGACTGGGGACTCATATTGACATTTTTATTGTGTAGACGCCACCTTCATTTGAATACTGTTCACACTTGCACTTGCTGGGCCTTTAACGACTCTTGCGCAAAAGGTGGATCAGCGCATCACCAGACCGCCTCCGAATGGCCTACAATCAGAGATGCGCTGAGCCCCCCCAGAAACTGCAAACGCACCTTGAACCCAAACAGAAGCTCTGCATATACACCAAAAGCAAGGCTGCTATGTGGGAGCAGCTGACCACAAATGAATTAAATTAGTACATAGCAAAGAAATGAACAGCGCTACTTAAAAACAGATAAGTGCCTACCTGCAAGAGAGTGCAAGCCCCACTTGTGGGATAAAATACACACCTAGCATACACATAACCTGTCTACCACTGGAGGATGTTGGTTTCCTGTAACAGCTTGCATGCAACTTGTTAAGTACTCGTCCCTCCCACTGCGGAGAAGGAGAAGTCATCCCCCTATGGGAGGGAACCTAACACTGACTAAATCCTAACCTATGCCTATGCATAGCCTGGGTGCGCTACCAAGTAAAATCGAAAATTGAAAATTGCGCAAAAGGTGGATCAGACCCAATGTTGGGCGAACAGTGTTCGCCACTGTTCGGGTTCTGCAGAACATCACCCTGTTCGGGTGATGTTCGAGTTCGGCCGAACACCTGATGGTGTTCGGCCAAACCGTTCGGCCACATGGCCGAACTAAGAGCGCATGGCCGAACGTTCCCCGAATGTTCGGCTAGCGCTGTGATTGGCCGAACGGGTCACGTGGTTCGGACCCGAACGCGCTCTGATTGGCCGAACTGTCACGTGTTTCGGGTAAATAAATACCCGAACCACGTCATATTTCCGCCATTTGTCTGTGGGTTTAGCTTTGGGTAGGCAGGCAGGGTAGTTCGCGCTCCAGCCACGCTAGCCAGGGTCCCCCCAGTCATTGTGTCGCTGCTGGGAATAGTAGTACACCGCTCGCTCAGCATTCTGTTTACTGCCACTTTGTGTACCTCGCTCAGCCACACTATATAGCATTCTGTTTACTGTTCTGTGTCTGCTGGGAATAGTAGTACACCGCTCGCTCAGCCACACTATATAGCATTCTGTTTACTGCCACTCTGTGTACCTCGCTCAGCCACACTATATAGCATTCTGTTTACTGTTCTGTGTCTGCTGGGAATAGTAGTACACCGCTCGCTCAGCCACACTTTATAGAATTCTGTTTACTGCCACTCTGTGTACCTCGCTCAGCCACACTATATAGCATTCTGTTTACTGTTCTGTGTCTGCTGGGAATAGTAGTACACCGCTCACCCGCCACTGTATAGCATTGTGCTCTGTGTCGCTGCTGGGAATAGTGGTACACCGCTCACCCGCCACTGTATAGCATTGTGCTCTGTGTCGCTGCTGGGAATAGTGGTACACCGCTCACCCGCCACTGTATAGCATTGTGCTCTGTGTCGCTGCTGGGAATAGTGGTACACCGCTCACCAGCCACTGTATAGCATTGTGCTCTGTGTCGCTGCTGGGAATAGTGGTACACCGCTCACCCGCCACTGTATAGCATTGTACTCTGTGTCGCTGCTGGGAATAGTGGTACACCGCTCAGCCACACTATATAGCATTCTGTTTACTGTTCTGTGTCTGCTGGGAATAGTAGTACACCGCTCGCTCAGCCACACTATATAGCATTCTGTTTACTGCCACTCTGTGTACCTCGCTCAGCCACACTATATAGCATTCTGTTTACTATTCTGTGTCTGCTGGGAATAGTAGTACACCGCTCGCTCAGCCACACTATATAGCATTCTGTTTACTGCCACTCTGTGTACCTCGCTCAGCCACACTATATAGCATTCTGTTTACTGTTCTGTGTCTGCTGGGAATAGTAGTACACCGCTCGCTCAGCCACACTATATAGCATTCTGTTTACTGCCACTCTGTGTACCTCGCTCAGCCACACTATATAGCATTCTGTTTACTGCCACTCTGTGTCTGCTGGGAATAGTAGTACACCGCTCACCCGCCACTGTATAGCATTGTGCTCTGTGTCGCTGCTGGGAATAGTGGTACACCGCTCACCCGCCACTGTATAGCATTGTGCTCTGTGTCGCTGCTGGGAATAGTGGTACACCGCTCACCCGCCACTGTATAGCATTGTGCTCTGTGTCGCTGCTGGGAATAGTGGTACACCGCTCACCCGCCACTGTATAGCATTGTGCTCTGTGTCGCTGCTGGGAATAGTGGTACACCGCTCACCCGCCACTGTATAGCATTGTGCTCTGTGTCGCTGCTGGGAATAGTGGTACACCGCTCAGCCACACTATATAGCATTCTGTTTACTGTTCTGTGTCTGCTGGGAATAGTAGTACACCGCTCGCTCAGCCACACTATATAGCATTCTGTTTACTGCCACTCTGTGTACCTCGCTCAGCCACACTATATAGCATTCTGTTTACTGCCACTCTGTGTCTTCTGGGAATAGAGTACACCGCTCACCCGCCACTGTATAGCATTGTGCTCTGTGTCGCTGCTGGGAATAGTGGTACACCGCTCACCCGCCACTGTATAGCATTGTGCTGTGTGTCGCTGCTGGGAATAGTGGTACACCGCTCAGCCACACTATATAGCATTCTGTTTACTGTTCTGTGTCTGCTGGGAATAGTAGTACACCGCTCGCTCAGCCACACTATATAGCATTCTGTTTACTGCCACTCTGTGTACCTCGCTCAGCCACACTATATAGCATTCTGTTTACTGTTCTGTGTCTGCTGGGAATAGTAGTACACCGCTCGCTCAGCCACACTATATAGCATTCTGTTTACTGCCACTCTGTGTACCTCGCTCAGCCACACTATATAGCATTCTGTTTACTGCCACTCTGTGTCTGCTGGGAATAGTAGTACACCGCTCACCCGCCACTGTATAGCATTGTGCTCTGTGTCACTGCTGGGAATAGTGGTACACCGCTCACCCGCCACTGTATAGCATTGTGCTCTGTGTCGCTGCTGGGAATAGTGGTACACCGCTCACCCGCCACTGTATAGCATTGTGCTCTGTGTCGCTGCTGGGAATAGTGGTACTGTATAGCATTTCTGTACTGCCACTGTACTGCTGCCAGTCAGCGTGTACTGTAAGGATAAGTGAAATGAGGAAGAAATCCGGTGAAAGAGGGAGGGGCAAGGGAAGAGGTGTTTCCCCTGATGGTTCACGTACAGGCCACAGGGGAGCACCCAAGAAAACCCACTCAATACCGCCCATGTTGTCCAGGACAACAACCCTCACAAATCCAAAAGAACAGGACCAGATAATTACTTGGATGACCTCTCAAGCATCCAGCAGTGGGTTAAGCAGCACCAGCACATCACGCACGAGGTCCGAGTCCTCAGCCAGTTACAAGGAGCCAGTGGGCACAAAGCTGACACAACCGGCAGCGACACCACGCACACAACTGCCAGATAACCAGTCCGATGAATTACCTCAGGACACAATGGGGTATTCGCAGGAGCTATTCCCAGCCCAACAAACTTCCACCTTTCAAAGGTCAATGGAGGAACAGCCAGAAATGTTGTGCCTGGATTCACAACCATTAACTGTGGGAAATGCACCGCGCACTGAAATACAAGGCGAGTCCGAGGAGGACTCGGAAACCCAAATCCCAGAGCAAGTTGGGCAGTAGGGGTTGCAATTGCAGGAGGTCGGCCGACAAGATCTGGAAGACGACGTTGGAGTGAGCTGCGCAGAGGTTGTTCTGGGGAGCTCTTCTCCACGGCGGCGGCCCCCCACAATGACATATGACGAGTTTCAGGAGATGGAAGAGGAGGGTATGGACAATGTGGACAGAGACCCAGATTTTGTTTGTGAACGAGAACATCGCCGTCGTAGCAGCAGCATAGATGAGTCTGTTGAAGAACCCACTGCTGCATGAGTTCGCCTTGTGCCACAAGGTAGGCGGCGCGCAATTTCAGGCACCACAAGCGTGGAAGTTCAAGTGAGAGGCAAAAGAGGAGCAAACAGAAATCGCCAGCAAGGAGGCAGGTGCTCCAATGTCTGGGCTTTCTTTGAAGACTGCACTGAGGATGTTACCATGGCGATTTGCAAGGTGTGCAAGACCCGCCTGAGCAGGGGGAAAAGTATTAACAACCTCTCCACCACCAGCATGAGCGCCACATGCTATCCAAACATCCCACTCTGTGGGCAAATGCGGCAGGACAGGGTACCAGCAACACTGCCTCCCTTGGGTTCACCAGACTCACCACCAGACCCGCCTCAGCAGCAGCAGTAGCCCAGCCATTGCGTGGTTCACAACATTCACAAACATCAGACGACGCTGACACTGTCACTTTCCGGAGTAGTGCTCTTGAGGTCTCCCAGTCTTCATCAAACACAACAACCAACAGCCCTTCCGTGTGCAGCGCTAGTTGTCTGTGTCGGAGATGTTTGAGCGCAAGAGGAAATTGCCAGCAAATGACCCCCGGGCCGTGGCAGTAACAGCCAGCATAGCCAAGCTTCTGGCCTGCGAAATGCTGCCATATCGAGTGGTGGAGACAAACAGCTTCAAGGGCATGATGTCAGTGGCCATACCACGTTACATGGTTCCCAGCCGCTACCACTTTGCGCGCTCTGCAGTGCCTGAGTTGCATGAGCATGTGGTCAGCAAAATAACCCGAAGCTTGAAGAATGCCGTTGCCTGCAAGGTTCACCTCACCACTGACACCTGGACGAGTGCGTTCGGCCAGGGTCGATACATCTCCCTTACCGCGCACTGGGTGAACCTTGTGGAGCTTGGCAGCGATTCCTCACCTGCTACGGCGCGGGTGTTGCCCACGCCGCAAACAGCTGCACCGCCGTCCCTCCCACTGGATAACAACAGCAGCACCTACCTCTCTGACTCCTTCTCCTCCAACGCATCTCAAAGCTGCACCTCATCCGGAAACGCTAACCCAGCAGCAGTAGGATCGTGGAAGCAGTGCAGCACAGCTGTTGGCATGCGTCAGCAAGCGTTGCTGAAGCTGATCTGCCTTGGGGATAAGCAGCACACAGGGGAGGAAATTTGGAAGGGAATAAAGGAACAGACGGATTTGTGGCTGGCACCGCTGGACCTGAAACCGGGCATGGTTGTGTGTGATAATGGGAGTAATCTCATTCGCGCTTTAAGGCTGGCTAAGCTGACACACATCCCTTGCCTGGCGCACGTGATGAACCTAGTAGTTCAGCGGTTCCTGAGGACATACCCAGGCGTGGCCGATCTTCTGTTGAAGGTGCGTCGAGTGGCCAAACATTGTAGAAATTCCAGTACTGCTTCGGGGGCACCTGCCAAGATGCAGGAGCGCTTCAATCTCCCCCACCATCGCTTGCTGCGTGATGTCCCTACGCGCTGGAATTCTACGCTGCACATGCTAGCCCGCTTTTGTGAGCAGAAGGGTGCAGTGGTCCAGTACATGACGGCGCAGTACCGAGGCGCATCCGGACAGCTGCCAAGCTTCTGTGGATCCGATTGGGCCAACATGTTGGACCTCTGCCAAGTCCTCCAAAATTTTGAGCAATCCACGTTGCTTGTGAGCAGTGACAACTCTTCAGTCAGCATTACCATACCACTGCTGTGTTTACTGAAGAGGTCAATGTTGAAAATCAAGGAAACAGCTGTCATGATGCAACTGGGGGAATCTGAAGGAGAAAACGATCAGCGTGATGGTACCAACATCAGGCCATCCGCCTCAGGAAACGCTGGCACCAGCAGCTATGACGAAGAAGAGGAGGAGGAACAGCTGGAGTTGGAGCAGGAATTTCCTGCCACCACTGACGAGGGCCAGAGCGGTGCACGTTGGACTTCCACAATTCAGCGCGAATGGTCAGCAGAAGCAGACTAGGAGGAAGGTGACGACTATGATGCATCACAACAACTATCACAACGCTCACAAGAGGATGATGAGGATTCTGGTAGGACTCTGGCACACATGGCTCAATTCATGCTAGACTGCATTGAACGTGACCCACGCATTGTGCGCATTCTGGACAACACCAATTACTGGGTTTATACCCTTCTGGATCCACGGTACAAACACAATGTTCCAAAACTGCTTGAAGAAAGAGTCAGACAGGTCAAAATGGAAGAATACCAGCAGGCCCTTGTGGAGACTTTAGAGAGGAGATTGACATCCTCCCCCTCCTCTAGCCAGTTGTACGCCGACAGACTGACTTCCGCAAACCCAGGACGACCAGGAGGGCAGCAAACAATGCAAGCCGCAGCTAGTGCCCAAAAGGGAATGGTATCGGCAGTGTCCTTGGAGTGGGAAAATTTTCTGACACCCATGCAGCAGCAGCCCACTGAACAGCAAGCAAGATCCACCTCCAACACCGATCGCCTGGAGAAGATGGTCAAGGACTACATGTCAGATGACGTAGCTGTGTCGAACAATCCATCTGCACCCTTCAACTATTGGGTATCGAAGCTAGACACCTGGCACGAACTGGCAATGTACGCAATAGAGGTGCTGGCTTGCCCGGCAGCCAGCGTTATGTCGGAACGCTGTTTCAGTGCTGCCGGAGGCATCGTCACAGATCGGCGTATCCGCCTCTCCACAGAAAATGCAGACCGTCTGACTCAAATTAAAATGAATCAATCCTGGATTGGAAATGACTACGCAACACACCAGGACCCCAACCAAGTAACATGACCAATGAACATCTGGGATGGTGTAGCGTTTCCGGTCCCTGTTTATTGAACCTCTCATCTGTATTACATTTATGACTACATGGCGGCAAAAAGCATTGCTGCTATATCCGCACGCTTTTTGTCCTCATGCAAGGCCTGGGTTGTTGTGTCTCAAAAAGCATGGCCTTCTCCTCCTGCGCCTCCTCCTGTTCCATCAGGTCTGCTGCTGCTGGGTTAGTGTTGCCGCGTGGTCCCTGTTTATTGAACCACTTATCTTTATTACATTTATGACTGCATGGCGGTACAAAGCATGCTATCCGCACACTTCTTGTCCTCATGCAAGGCCTGGGTTGTTGTGTCTCACAAAGCGTGGCCTTCTCTTTCTGCGCCTCCTCCTGTTCCATCACGTCTGCTGCTGCTGGGTTAGCGTTGCCGCGTGGTCCCTGTTTATTGAACCACTTATCTTTATTACATTTATGACTGCATGGCGGTACAAAGCATGCTATCCGCATGCTTTTTGTCCTCATGCAAGGCCTGGGTTGTTGTGTCTCAAAAAGCATGGCCTTCTCCTCCTGCGCCTGCTCCTGTTCCATCACGTGTGCTGCTGCTGCTGCTGGGTTAGCGTTGCCGGTCCCTGTTTATGGAACCTCTTATCTTTATTACATTTATGACTGCATGGCGGTACAAAGCATGCTATCCGCACGCTTCTTGTCCTCATGCAAGGCCTGGGTTGTTGTGTCTCACAAAGCGTGGCCTTCTCCTCCTGCGCCTCCTCCTGTTCCATCACGTCTGCTGCTGCTGGGTTAGCGTTGTCGCGTGGTCCCTGTTTATTGAACCACTTATCTTTATTACATTTATGACTGCATGGCGGTACAAAGCATGCTATCCGCACGCTTCTTGTCCTCATGCAAGGCCTGGGTTGTTGTGTCTCACAAAGCGTGGCCTTCTCCTCCTGCGCCTCCTCCTGTTCCATCACGTCTGCTGCTGCTGGGTTAGCGTTGCCGCGTGGTCCCTGTTTATTGAACCACTTATCTTTATTACATTTATGACTGCATGGCGGTACAAAGCATGCTATCCGCACGCTTCTTGTCCTCATGCAAGGCCTGGGTTGTTGTGTCTCACAAAGCGTGGCCTTCTCCTCCTGCGCCTCCTCCTGTTCCATCACGTCTGCTGCTGCTGGGTTAGCGTTGCCGCGTGGTCCCTGTTTATTGAACCACTTATCTTTATTACATTTATGACTGCATGGCGGTACAAAGCATGCTATCCGCACGCTTCTTGTCCTCATGCAAGGCCTGGGTTGTTGTCTCACAAAGCGTGGCCTTCTCCTCCTGCGCCTCCTCCTGTTCCATCACGTCTGCTGCTGCTGGGTTAGCGTTGCCGCGTGGTCCCTGTTTATTGAACCACTTATCTTTATTACATTTATGACTGCATGGCGGTACAAAGCATGCTATCCGCACGCTTCTTGTCCTCATGCAAGGCCTGGGTTGTTGTGTCTCACAAAGCATGGCCTTCTCCTCCTGCGCCTCCTCCTGTTCCATCACGTCTGCTGCTGCTGGGTTAGCGTTGCCGCGTGGTCCCTGTTTATTGAACCACTTATCTTTATTACATTTATGACTGCATGGCGGTACAAAGCATGCTATCCGCACGCTTCTTGTCCTCATGCAAGGCCTGGGTTGTTGTGTCTCAAAGCGTGGCCTTCTCCTCCTGCGCCTCCTCCTGTTCCATCACGTGTGCTGCTGCTGGTGCTGGGTTAGCGTTACCGGTCCCTTTTCATGGAACCTATTCTCTGTATTACATTTATGACTGCATGGCGAAAAAAAGCATGTTACCTGTGCAAAGAAACATGACATTTTCCACATTTAAAAGACAGTTTTTCCTTTGAAACTTTACAATCAATTTTCTCAAAAACTATAAGCTCTTTTTCAAATATTTTTTTTCCTCTTTTACCCACTCCCAAGGTGCACATACCCTGCTAATTTGGGGTATGTAGCATGTAAGGAAGCTTTACAAAGCACGAAAGTTCGGGTCCCCATTGACTTCCATTATGTTCGGAGTTCGGCGCGAACACCTGAACATCGCGGCGATGTTCAGCGAACGTTCGCGAACCCGAACATCTAGGTGTTCGCCCAACACTAATCAGAGCATCACCAGGCCGCCTATGAATGGCCTACAATCAGAGGTGCACTGAGCCCCCCCAGAAACTGCAAACGCACCTTGAACCCAAACAGAAGCTCTGCATATACACCAAAAGCAAGGCTGCTAAGTGGGAGCAGCTGACCAAAAATGAATTAAATTAGTACATAGCAAAGAAATGAACAGCGCTACTTAAAAACCAGATAAGTGCCTACCTGCAAGAGAGTGCAAGCCCCACTTGTGGGATAAAATACACACCTAGCATACACATAACCTGTCTACCACTGGAGGATGTTGGTTTCCTGTAACAGCTTGCATGCAACTTGTTAAGTACTCGTCCCTCCCACTGCGGAGAAGCCATCCCCCTATGGGAGGGGACCTAACACTAACTAAATCCTAACCTATGCATATGCATAGCCTGGGTGCGCTACCAAGTAAAATCGAAAATTGAAAATTGCGCAAAAGGTGGATCAGCGCATCACCAGGACGCCTCCGAATGGCCTACAATCAGAGGTGCGCTGAGCCCCCCCAGAAACTGCAAACGCACCTTGAACCCAAACAGAAGCTCTGCATATACACCAAAAGCAAGGCTGCTAAGTGGGAGCAGCTGACCAAAAATGAATTAAATTAGTACATAGCAAAGAAATGAACAGCGCTACTTAAAAACAGATAAGTGCCTACCTGCAAGAGAGTGCAAGCCCCACTTGTGGGATAAAATACACACCTAGCATACACAAGTGGGGCTTGCACTCTCTTGCAGGTAGGCACTTATCTGTTTTTAGGCGGCCTGGTAATGCACTGATCCACCTTTTACGCAATTTTCAATTTTACTTGGTAGCGCACCCAGGCTATGCATATGCATAGGTTAGGATTTAGTTAGTGTTAGGTCCCCTCCCATAGGGGGATGACTTCTCCGCAGTGGGAGGGCCGAGTACTTAACAAGTTGCATGCAAGCTGTTACAGGAAACCAACATCCTCCAGTGGTAGACAGGTTATGTGTATGCTAGGTGTGTATTTTATCCCACAAGTAGGGGCTTGCACTCTCCTGCAGGTAAGCACTTATCTGTTTTTAAGTAGCGCTGTTCATTTCTTTGCTATGTAGTAATTTAATTCATTTGTGGTCAGCTGCTCCCACTTAGCAGCCTTGCTTTTGGTGTATATGCAGAGCTTCTGTTTGGGTTCAAGGTGCGTTTGCAGTTTCAGGGGGGGCTCAGCGCACCTCTGATTGTAGGCCATTCGGAGGCGGCCTGGTGATGCGCTGATCCACCTTTTGCGCAATTTTCAATTTTCGATTTTACTTGGTAGCGCACCCAGGCTATGCATATGCATAGGTTAGGATTTAGTTAGTGTTAGGTCCCCTCCCATAGGGGGATGACTTCTCCGCAGTGGGAGGGATGAGTACTTAACAAGTTGCATGCAAGCTGTTACAGGAAACCAACATCCTCCAGTGGTAGACAGGTTATGTGTTATGCTAGGTGTGTATTTTATCCCACAAGTGGGGCTTGCACTCTTTAACGACTCTTACTGTAAGTTCGGGGCAACCTGCAAGTTTCGCCATGAGTGTAACACTTGTGGAGGAAACCACCCAGCTGCAAAATGTTTCCAAAAAGGAAAAATGGGTAGCTTTAGAAAACCAGGGGAGGGGTCTGGAAAAAGGGATGACTCCAGTGAGTCCAGAGGCCATGCTTCCCTGGCTCGAACGTTATGAGAACGTTCAAGCTGCAAAATTGCTTTGTGAGGGTTTCAAAGAGGGGTTTCGTATCCCTTCAGTGGTGAAGTTCCGGTCTGCCCCCAAAAAGAATTTGAAATCAGCTAGGGAACATCCGGGGATTGTACGTGAAAAATTGGGTAAAGAGGTGCAGGCTGGGAGAATGGCGGGCCTATTTCCTGCGCCGCCTTGGCCGGACCTTATACTCTCCCCTTTGGGTGTGGTTCCGAAAAAAGAAGCAGGCAAATTCAGGCTGATTGACCACCTGTCCTTTCCAAAAGGGGAGTCAGTCAATGACGGCCTTGATAAAGAATTGTCCTCAGTAAATTACACACCATTCGACAAGGCTCTGGGCATGATGAGAGCGGCAGGTACGGGGGCCCTCGTGGCAAAAACTGACATAGAGTCCGCCTTTCGGCTGCTTCCGGTTCACCCGGAGAGCATGAGGCTATTGGGATGCTATTTTGAAGGTGGGTTCTATGTTGACCGAGCGCTGCCAATGGGGTGTTCCATATCGTGTGCTTTCTTTGAGGTTTTTAGCACTTTCCTGGAGTGGGTAGTGTGGGAGAGCACGGGTTTTCAAGCCATTACGCATTACTTAGATGACTTTTTCTGAGTGTCTTCGGCTCAATCTCGCTGGTGTGATCTGCTATTGGTGGAGGTTGGTAGGATTTTTAAGGAATTCGGGGTGCCAATTGCAGTGGACAAGACAGAGGGGCCATCCACAGTTTTGAAGTTTATGGGCATTGAAATTGACTCGGTACAGCGAGTCTGTCGGCTCCCCGCTGACAAGCTGGAGGATTTGTTACAAGATGTCAGGGTAGTGCAGAGAGCTAAGAAAGTCACACTGGTTAACTTGCAGTCATTGCTAGGTAAGTTGAATTTCGCCTGCAGGGTCATACCGATGGGGCGTGTTTTTTCACGGCGATTATCCATGGCCACCGCTGGGGCTACTGCCCCGCATCACCATATCAGGATTACCACTGAGCACAGAGCGGACCTAGCGGTGTGGGAGGAATTTTTGAGAGATTTTAATGGGCTAGCTTATTGGCAGGACGTTGGTGGTGAGGGGGAGTTTTTGCAGTTGTTCACCGATGCCTCAGGGTCTTTGGGTTTTGGGGCCTATTTTGAAGGGAAGTGGTGTGCTGAGGCTTGGCCAGAGGATTGGTTGGGAAGAAATTTCATGGGTAATTTGGCATTCCTGGATTTGTTTCCGGTGGTACTAGCAGTGGAAATCTGGGGGGTGCCGTTGAAGAATCAGTCTGTTCTCTTCCGCTCTGACAACATGTCAGTGGTGTCAGCAATACATTCACTATCTTCCTCATCTTTGCCAGTGCTTAAGTTATTGAGGCGCTTTGTGTTGTTGTGTTTGCGTTTCAATCTTAATTTTCGATGTGTGCACATCCCTGGCAGGAATAACAAGATAGCGGCCGCTTTATCTCATTTTCAGTGGTCCCGCTTCAGGGAACTTGTGCCGGGATCCAGGGCAGAGAGTGAGCAATGTCTGGAGCATCTTTGGAAGATTCAGTAGGAGGTTTGTGGTTATGGATCCAGCAGTCGGTGGCACCTGTCACATGGCGGAACTACAACAAGGTATGGCGGTGCTGGTTTAAGTGGAGAGCAGAGCTGGGGTTCGAAGACTCGGATGAGGGTAAGATCGATCTTTTGTTTTGGCTGGTGTGTCAGATTTTTGAGAGTCAGGAGTCTCCCTCAGTGATTGATAAAAAAAATTGTCGGCTTTATCATTTTTGGCTAAAGTTATGGGTTGGGGGGATTTTACAAAAAAATTTGCAGTTCGACAGGCATTGAAGGGCTGGAGGAAAAGCAAAAAGCGGCAGGATACCAGGCACCCCATTACGTGGGAGATTTTAATTGGGCTGTTTGGGTTGTTGGGTGGGGTGTGTAGTTCGCAGTTTGAGGTGGTTCTCTTCAAGTTAGCTTTCTCCTTAGCTTTTTTTATGCGGCCTTGCACATAGGGGAGTTAGTCAGTAAGAATAAACAGGGGTTGGGGGGCCTAGAGGTGGAGGATGTATATTTGCATGATGGAGTGCTGGCAGTCTTGGTGAGATCATCAAAAACTGATCAGATGGGTAGGGGGGCGGTATTGGAGCTGTCCCCAATACCAGGTTGTGTCACGTGCCCGGTACAAGCATGGGAGGTGTACAGGAGGGTTTGGCCGGCCGGAGGGAGTAAGTTGCTGGTTCATGAGGATGGAGTTCCGCTGTCACGCTTCCAGTTTCAAGCTGTGCTGAAGCGGTGTTTGGCAGGGTTGGGTTTCCAGCAAAATGAATATGGTTCCCATTCCTTTCGGATTGGAGCGGCGACCGAAGCGGTGCGTCACGGTCTATCAAAGGAGATGGTACAAAAAATTGGGCACTGGAAATCCAACTGTTTTCTGCTTTATGTGCACCCGCACATGGCGCAGAGGCCTTTGGTTTAAAGGGCCTGGGTAAAAGGAAAAAAAAAAAAAGGGAGGCTATGTCGCTTTAATTAGGCATTTGGTATTATTGTGTGTGTAACAAAAAAAAAAAAATAGTGATGATAGGTTGTTGGTTTATGTTTCGGTTTCTGCTTGTTTCATTTCAGCTACTTCCCGATGTGTCGTATGGCTGCTAGGCCACTCTTTTCTCTACCGGGCGGAAAGGAGGGCTGCTGTCAGGCGCAATGGCATCCAGCTAGGCTTCACCGAGAATCAGGTGAAGTTGAGATGGGCTGGGGTGCGTGGTTTGGAATGGGACGAGTTGGTCGCCCTATTTTATCGGAAGTTGCAGGTCGAGAAGGCGCCGGGCGTGATCGTAATTCACGCTGGGAGAATGATTTGGGCATTACTCCCATGCGTCGCTTGATCAAGTCCATGATTTCGTACTTGTCCGCAATGCTACTCGCTGTCCCGGGCGTGCGTCTCGTTTGGTCGGAGATAATCCCTCGTTTTAAATGGCGTCATGCAAGGGATCACCGGGCACTTGATAAAGCACGTATTAAGGTGAACAGAGCAATTTCAAAATTTGTACGCGCGAAAGGTGGCCTTGTTGCCAGACACGTAGCTCTTGAAAGGAAGAAGATGTACTTTAGGAGCGACGGAGTCCATTTGAATGAGGTCGGGATCGACATGTTTAACTTGTTGTTGCAAGATAAACTTGAGTTTGTGGTGGAATTGTGGCGGACAGGCCTGCAGTAAGGTGTCACTGCAGGCCTGTTGGTGGCGGTGGTCCCCTTGCTAGCTGTGGTGCTTAAAGGAGGATTGAGGGGCAAGTGGACGATTGGTTGAGGCCATAAGATTGCGGAAGTCTTTGGCAAAGGTGAGACGTGTAAGCCCAGAGGACCCCTGAGTCCATGGCGCGGCTGGGGGTTAGTGGTTTTATGTCGGGAGATTTGGTTGAGAGCCCCTCTTCCGGTTGCTAGCAAGTGGATAAAGACTACTGAAAATGTTTATTGTTTATTTGTTAAGTCATTGTTTACAATTGATTGCTGAAAAGCTGATGGTAATGGTTTGTATTGATTTATATCTTATGTTATAGATATTTCTATTAAAGGAAGCTGTGGTCGTTACAATAAAGTATTGTATCAATTCCAACAAGAAGTAGTAAGCGTCGTTTATGTAGTGGTAAGATTAGTATTGTTGGAATGTGGGGGTTGGCCATGGCTATAAAAAGGGGGGGGGGGGCTGGTAGCTAGAGGGTTGCAGTGAGTAGGTGAACGCTGCAGGGTTAAGAGGTGCGCTGTGCTCATTGCAGCAGCACCACGACCCCTGCGGGTTCCAAGCGAACCCACACAGGGTTAATTTTCGGGGAGGGCTTAGCTGGGGGAAGGTTTGAACTGATTGGACGAGGGGGGAGGGCGCTAGGTAGTGTGGGAAGGGAGGAGGATAACGGCCGTCATCCTCCATTAGGCAGCGAAAGTGAACGGCCCACCCGCCCACCCTATAGGAAGTAGTGGGGGGGGGGGTTATTTTCAAGTTAGCTGCCGCTTTCCATGGCGCCTTCGGGCTGGTGGGTACACGCGTTTTCGGTTAGATAGTTATTATACTGGGCATGGGGTTTTAGGTGCTGGTTTGTCGGATCTGGGCAAGATTGTACGGATGGTTGTGTTGGTGTTACGGTTAATGCTGATTTATTTTTTACAGGATTTTCGTCACAGCTTGGCGGTGGTCCCCTTGCTAGCTGTGGTGGTTAAAGGAGGATTGAGGGGCAAGTGGAGGATTGGTTGAGGCCATAAGATTGCGGAAGTCTTTGGCAAAGGTGAGACGTGTAAGCCCGGAGGACCCCCGAGTCCATGGCGCGGCTGGGGGTTAGTGGTTTCATGTCGGGAGATTTGGTTGGGAGTCCTTCTTCCGGTTGCTAGCAAGGGGATGAAGACTACTGAAAATGTTTATTGTTTATTTGTTAAGGCATTGTTTACAATTGATTGCTGAAAAGCTGATGTTAATGGTTTGTATTGATTTATATCGTATGTTATAGATATTTCTATTAAAGGAAGCTGTGGCCGTTACATTAAAGTATTGTATCAATTCCAACAAGAAGTAGTAAGCGTCGTTTATGTATTGGTAAGATTCGTATTGTTGGAATGTGGGGGTTGGCCATGGCTATAAAAAGGGGGGGGGAGGAGCTGGTAGCTAGAGGGTTGCAGTGAGTAGGTGAACGCTGCAGGGTCATGTAAGGGCCCAATGGACCAGCAAAAAACAAACAAAGTGCAGTGCAAACCAATATGGGGAATACACACATATACACATATACTGTATTAATATATGGCAGCTGCTTATGGGAGTTGGGAGTGTTATTTCATGCATGATGTGATGTACTTTGAAATGTATTGGTTGTAGACATACCAATTTTAATTGTTTGTATGATCCTTTTGATAGTGTACCTATATTGGTAATAAAAATGGACTACTTTGTTTACTAATTAGTGTAGTGCTGTTCTATGGGCTGATATAGTATTTGCCTTACATTTTGTATATGTGCTCTAGGCCCTAGCACTCACTCTTTTACTTGGTGCAGTGAATTATTCTTTATACAATGTATAGGGGCTTTGCTATTCACTGCTAAATTCTGCACAAAATTATGCAAACATTACAGGCTAAAGTCTTACGCCAAAAGTATCAAGTCACTCTTAGAAGGGGAGGCAAGGGTGCAGCTGCTCCTAATCATAATATCAGGAACCAGAGATGACCTGTATGATGCCATAAAGACGTTGTGCTGTAAAAACAATCTCTCATTCAACAAAACTGAGAAGCATCGCACACATTTTTTTTGCTGCAGATAAATTGCAAGCTTGGAGGAGAGCTGTGGGGAATGGACATTCTCTTGAAAAATCTGATGGTGATCGGAATGGATCTAACTTGATGCCAGCCGGGGTTCCCATTCAGTGACAGGTTTTGTGACTAGCATAAATTCTTGCCTGACCCGCTGCTACTCCCTTGTAGTCTTTCATCTTCCACATCAGGAGATTATGGATGGCTTGAAGCTGTGCATTGTGGCCACTCTCCAGAAATGCCACGAGGTAAATCATGCATGTACTGACAGAAAAGATGGTGGTGTAACAAGATCATGGAGTGTCAGATGGACAGCTCAGCGAAGTGCAGAATTATGAAATCCCGCAATTACAGACCTGCTTTGGTACTTTTGAAAATGATTCTCCTCACATAATTGTCATTGTAGTGCAGAGAAGAATCAGCACCAATCTGTACTGCTCTGCGTCTGGACCATTTGTCATTTCTGCTCCCGCTACCATCATGGACCACACTGTCACTAACCGTGAATGGATTTCTTCCTACCCTCCCACCATTAGGGATGCTCACCGAATTCCACGGAATTCAGATTTCCGCGATTCCGATCGGAAATTGGCAATTCCGTTCCGTCGCATCGGAATGGAATTGCTATAGCGCTAAACGGTAATTCCGGAATAGCTATACGGAATTCCATCGGAATGCAGATTTTTTCAGCCAATCAGAAGGAAGACCCTAGACAGAAGCTTAAAAGTGAAACCAACAGGATTTCTGCATGAAAATAGGAATTTCAGCACCAATTAGAGTCTTAACAAAAACCAACCAATCCTATGTTAGCAACCAGCTCCCTAGCTACCTATTATCAGCTATCCCACCCATTTTGTATATAAGAGAGGTGTGCAGTCACGAAGCTTGTGGGTTTCAGTCTGGTGTTGGGGAGAGAGGAGAGACAGACCCATATTAGTTGTTTCAACATAAAACAATAGTCTTTTTAAAGACTGTATATAAACCAAAAGTCTTTTTAAAGACTGTGTGAGAGAATTAGATTGGTGTGAGCTATATTAGTAGTAGCTAGCTAGCTAGGTGTATTTGTGAGAGAGTGACAGACAGATTGTTAATTTGAGTGATAGATTGTAGTGTAGTGTGCTAGTAGTTGCTGAAGAGCCTGCAGCCAGGCCGCAGGCTTAGTGTTTGACAGAGTGAGAGTGAGTTAGATGATTGCTTAGTTGAGTGTAGTGCAAGTTTTTTTTTTTTTTTTCTAAGTTCATTCTTTTTTTCTTTATTTTCTTTATTTTACCCCTTTACTCTGTTATCTGTTCTGTCGCTCATACCCCTTCCCCAATAAAGTTTGTGGCCCCAAAACAATAGAGCGAGAGCAGCAGCAATTTCCTGCCACTCCTAAAAGAAAATGGAGTGATGGTGGTGTTGGTGGATCACGTGAAGTATGCGATCAGGTTGAGGGTGGCAGCAGCAGCAGAAAGCGCTCCCCCCCCCCCCCGGTCAGAGATCTCTTCCCTGTGTTGGCACGCAGGAACATTTTGACAGAGCAGCAGGCGAAGAGAGTTGTCGATTATTTAGATCAGGAACCCTCTACCCAGTCTTAGGGACTTAATGCTAGTTGCAGCAGCACCAGTAGTGGCCGCCAGGTTCCTCATGACCAGTTCCCGACCGCAGCTGCTTCTCTTGACGAGATTGCTTCCTCCCAGTACTCTCCTCCAGAAGTAAAGCACACCTAAGTCGATGAGAGAGATGTGGAGAAGGTTTGGGAGGAGGCATTGGAGGGAGACCATGGGACCAAGCTCCCAAGAAGTGGTGGGTTCTGTGGTGACAGAAATGGCCCCTGTGTTTTCTTCGACCAGTGTCACCAGGCAACATCACCACCAGTCAACTACAGAGGTGTTTGGTGGCCAGGTGGAGGGTCACATATGGGTTCTAGTGCTTTGGTTGAACTGGATGATATTTTGGATGATGAGGCGGCTGATCCAACGTGGTCACCATCTGGTGGGTTAGGCACTAGCAGGCGTGAGCAACTTGGAGAAACAGAGCAGACGTTGGCCAGCAACCTGCAAGTGCTTTCCCATCTGTCAGTACCTACCAGTCCAATGCTGAGCATGGACGTGCTAGAACAGGTCGCACCACTGCTAGATGTGCACGCACGTCCCCTGCATGGAATTATTTTACTGTTCCGGTGGAGGATGAATCCAGGGCAGTCTGTTCTGTGTGCCGTAAATCGGTGAGCAAAGGCAAATCGGGCAGCAGGTTTGGCACTTCAGGGCTGATAAGCCATCTGTGCAACCACCACAGACGGGAGTTTGAATATGTAAAAAATTACAATAAGATGGGTGGAGGAAAAGCAGCAGCAACAGGCCCCTCCTTTTTTTTTCTACTCGTCCTGCCCCTATGCAACCTGCTCAGTCCTATTCTAGTTCAAATCCCTCTGCATGCCAGGCTGGAAGAGGGCTCCAGAGTCAGACCTCGACATGCACCTCGTCATCACCCTTGTTGGTTTCCTCTGAAATACCACCAGTGTTTCAGCATCAGGTCTCTGTGCCAGAAATGTTGCAAAGGAAAGCGGATGCTCCCTGCAAGTGATCTGTTTGTTGTTAAAAATAATGCACTCCTGGCAAGGCTGTTGGGCCAACAGCTTCTGCCCTACCAGTTTATGGACTGTGCCCCCTTCTGCAGACTGACGAACAATGTTGTTCCACAATGGCGTATCCCCAGCCGCCCTTATTTTGCCAGGAATGCTATCCCTGTCCTTCACCAGCACATTGTGGAGTGTGTCGGCCGGTCTATGGATTATGCTGTTGGTGGCAAGGTGCACTTCACGATGGATGGCTGGAGCAGCAGGCATGGGCAGGAAAGTACCTAACTTTTACTGCCCATTGGGTCACCCTCCATGGTGCTGCTGAGGAGGGTGCAATATCTGAGGCATCTTAGCTGGTGGTGTCACCACGTCAGTTGAAGGGGAGGCCTGTTCCACTTCCCTCTGCTACCTGTTCTGTCCAAGGCCAGTCTGCCGTTGCTGAGCCTCCCAGCAACTGGTCCCGCTCCTACACTGGTCTGCAGCACCATCGATGCCAAGCAGTGCTGAAACTGGAATCCATGGACGAGAACAGGCAAACCAGATCTGTAATCCTTGCAGCCTTACAGGATCAGATTCGGCAGTGGCTGACCCCCTGAAAACTGGAGACAGGTGTAGTGCTTTCTGATAATGGTGCCAACATTCTGGCCGCCATTTCGCTAAGGTGACTACACTCACTTACCTTGCTTGGCCCACGTCTTCAACCTTGTAGTGCAGAAATGTTTACGCACTTTTGACGGGTTGACGGATGCTGTGGCCTCAGCACGAAAAGTGTCAGCCATCATCCGTCGCTCTGCAACCGCCTTGAAACTGCTGCAGCACAGCCATAGCTTGCTGCAGAACAGGCTTATTTCCGATTGTCCAACGTGGTGGAAGAACTCCACCCTCCACATGCTGGAGACGTTGTGGGAGCAGCGAATGGCGGTCAGGCTATACCTGTCTCAGACATCTTCCTCCAGAACAGGGCCAATGGACTACATTACTGGGGACCAGTGGCAGCTGATTGGAAAGGTATGCAAAGTGTTGGAGCCATTTGAGCAGGCAACAAAAGTGGTCAGTGAGGAGCACTACAGCATATCAGAAGTGCTCCCTCTTGCCTTCATGCTGGACAAGGCTTTTGACAAACTGCTCGAACAGGAGGAGGAAGCCCTACTGAACAGTGGTGATGAGTCAAGTGGGGGAGTGAGTGAGCATGCTCAAGTCCTGGATGAGGAGGCAGAGCTTGTGGAAGTGGAAGAGCCCATTGTCCGGGGGTGGGAAGAAGATTCTGATGATGTGGAGCTGGAACATGACGACAGTTCTGACAGCCAGGAAGAGGTGATTAATGGCAGACATCTCTTCCCTATGGCTGCGCATATGCTCCAGTGCCTCCGTAAGGACCCTCGTATTAAAACTCTAAAATCAAGGCTTGACGTGTGGGTGGCCACAATCTTGGATCCCCGGTGCAAGGGGAAAATGCAGCAGTTCATACCCCCCTCCCAAGCAGACACCAGGATGAGCCAGACCCGGGATGCCCTTCTTCGTTGGGTAGAAGATGCATTTCCTGCACCTGCACCTCATCATACTCAGCAAAGGTCTCGTGGTCCCACTCCCAGCAGCAGCACCAATAGCCAATCTGTGAACCTGCTGAGTATGTTGAAGGAATTTTATCAGCCAATGCCAGATACTCCTTCTAGCAGCAGCACCACCAGCGGACAAAGTGGTCACCACCAGCGGCTGGCCCGTATGGTGAATGATTACTTGGGATCGGCCAGTGCTCCAGACAATATGGAGAATAATGATGACCCCATGGACTATTGGACAAAACAACTGGATACCTGGCCTGAACTCGCTCAGTATGCACTGGAGGTTCTGGCATGCCCCGCCGCAAGTGTTCTTTCTGAACCAGTAGGATATATATACGTAGTTTCCCCCAATATAGGCAGCCTGGTATAGCTGCCCCAGTATTGGTAGCCAATTATAGGTCCCCCCAGTATAGGTAGCCAGCTATAGGTGCCTCCAGTATAGGTAGCAAAATATAGGTGCCCCCAGTATAGGTAGCCAGCTATAGGTTTCCTAATATAGGTAGCCAGCTATAGATGCTCCCCATATAGGCAGCCAGCTATAGGTGCCATTAGTATAGGTAGCCAGCTATAGGTTCCTCCAATATAGGTAGCCAGCTATAGATGCCCCCCATATAGGTAGCCAGCTATAGGTGCTCCCAGTATAGGTAGCCAGCAATAGGTGCCCCCAGTATAGGTAGCCTGGAAGGTTAGCAGCAAGCCTGACTCCCTCACCTCGGGCCCTTCGTTGTTCCCCTTCAGAATTAAAGCAGCAGCTGAGCAGGAAGACTCACCTAACTTCTGCATTCCATGTGCTGGATCGTCACACACTGCTGGTATTCTATGTCTCCACCACTCACTCGCTACTTCCTGATTAGCGAAAGTAGAGAGTGTGCGGCAGAGACAGAAAAGAACAGCAGCACATAAAGATCCAGTGCATGGAACCCGGAAGAGAGGTAAGTCTTCCTGCGCAGCAGCTGCTCTTATTCTAGTTGAGGGAGCTCTGGAGGGCCCAAGGTGAGGGGGGGATGAGTCGCCCCCCTTCCTAGCAGCTGTGTGTGCCTGCTGCTTCCCCCTTCTGCGCTGCACCCAATCTGCAAAAACGGCCCTGTATGGACACCAGAGCTGCGGGCCCCCTAGCCAGGCTGCTTCAGACTCTGTTCCTGTATGCATATTTTGTATTCCCTTTCTTTTAAGTAAGCATATAAATGGTATGACCCTGATTGAAAACTTCTTACATTTCCCTGCAATAGTTTGTTACATCTAGGAACAGGACAGTGCGTTTCACATAAAACAATGTGCATGTCGTTTTTACCTTTTCACTTATTATGAGCTGCTATTTTATGGGTAATGTATCATGTTTAGTCATTCTCTATGACAGGATAACTTTTATATTTGGCTGAAACCACACTGTTATGGTTCAATCTGCCATAAACCTGCAAGTAATACCTGCAGCTTCTGTTACAAAAGAATTGCTTGTTAATAGCACACCCGTTAATGTTCTTATCCCTCAGGCTGTAACTCAAAGCAGAATTAGCCAAACCTATTCAAAACAGATTATCATCAATAGCTGGTAGGGGGTGATTATCAGTTCAAATGGCCTGACTAGGAGCAGAAAAGTTTAGGCTTTCCATCCTCCAGTCGTTAAACATGTCAGACTAAAATCAGTAGTGATAATTTTTCCAATTAGCTTTCCCATCATTGTTTCCTTTGCATAAATTGTCAGCCAAAAATTACAACCACTGGCTGTACCTCACACATTCCAATTTTGTCTATGCAGGATTTTTCCAAGGCACCATGGATAAATGACTCCCATAGTAATAAAAAAGAAAATACAGATGTTCCAGGATTAGGTATGTAACCATATGCAGTGATTGTGGATCACTGTTCAAGTGCTCTTGCCAAGAGTGGTGTAATTCATGTTAACATTGTTTTGTGGCGTCCCTTAAACACATCTGCTACCTCTTATTTTTAACATTGTTAATTATTGTATATGGTAAAACAGTTAAATAGCTTTTTAAACATGTGGGCAACATTTTTATTTAAGTTGTCTATATAGCAGAGAAGGGTGAAAACATCCATTGGGATGTTATTGCTGTCTATAACAATAAAGGACAGGTCTAAAATCTTTGTAAAGGTATAGGTCATCTCCTGTTCCACTAACAACTGTAAATTCTCCTTATGTTTTGCCCCAATGCAATAAGTAAAGTAAAAGAAAATTAGGGCAAATCAATCTAATAGATACAGTGGGATGCGAAAGTTTGGACAACCTTGTTAATAGTCATGATTTTCCTGTATAAATTGTTGGTTGTTACGATAAAAAAAAAAAAGTCAGTTAAATATATCATATAGGAGACACACACAGTGATATTTGAGAAGTGAAATGAAGTTTATTGGATTTACAGAAAGTGTGCAATAATTGTTTAAACAAATTTAGGCAGGTGCATACATTTGGGCACCACAAAAAAGAAATGAAATCAATATTTATCCTTTTGCAGAAATTACAGCCTCTAAATGCTTAATGTAGGTTCCAATGAGAGTCTGGATTCTGGTTGAAGGTATTTTGGACCATTCCTCTTTACAAAACATCTCTAGTTTATTTAGGTTTGATGGCTTCCGAGTATGGACAGCTCTCTTAAACTCACACCACAGATTTTCAATTATATTCAGGTCTGGGGACTGAGATGGCCATTCCAAAATGTTGTACTTTATTGGTATGCAACTGATTGAATTTCCTGGCTGTATGCTTAAAATCTAAATTCTGCATCAATCTGCTTTATTGGTATGCAACTGATTGAATTTCCTGGCTGTATGCTTAAAATCTAAATTCTGCATCAATCTGCTTTATTGGTATGCAACTGCTTGAATTTCCTGGCTGTATGCTTAAAATCTAAATTCTGCATCAATCTGCTTTATTGGTATGCAACTGATTGAATTTCCTGGCTGTATGCTTAAAGGGAAGGTTCAGGGAGGGTGGGGAAAAAATAAAAATCAATTTCCACTTACCTGGGGCTTCCTCCAGCCCGTGGCAGGCAGGAGGTGCCCTCGCCGCTGCTCCGCAGGCTCCCGGTGGTCTCCGGTGGCCGACCCGACCTGGCCAGGCCGGCTGCCAGGTCGGGCTCTTCTGCGCTCCAAGTCCTTGTACTTCTGCGTCCCACGCCGGCGCTCTGACGTCATCGGATGTCCGCCGGGCTGTACTGCGCATGCGCAGAACTACTGCGCATGCGCAGTACAGCCCGGCGGACGTCTGATGACGTCAGAGCGCCGGCGTGGGACGCAGAAGTACAAGGACTTGGAGCGCAGAAGAGCCCGACCTGGCAGCCGGCCTGGCCAGGTCGGGTCGGCCACCGGAGACCACCGGGAGCCTGCGGAGCGGCGGCGAGGGCACCTCCTGCCTGCCACGGGCTGGAGGAAGCCCCAGGTAAGTGGAAATTGATTTTTATTTTTTCCCCACCCTCCCTGAACCTTCCCTTTAAAATCTAAATTCTGCATCAATCTGCTTTATTGGTATGCAACTGATTGAATTTCCTGGCTGTATCCTTAAAATCTAAATTCTGCATCAATCTACTTTATTGATATGCAACTGATTGAATTTCCTGGCTGTATGCTTAAAATTTAAATGCTGCATCAATCTGCTTTATTGGTATGCAACTGATTGAATTTCCTGGCTGTATGCTTAAAATCTAACGTCTGCATCAATCTGCTTTATTGGTATGCAACTGCTTGAATTTCCTGGCTGTATGCTTAAAATCTAAATTCTGCATCAATCTGCTTTATTGGTATGCAACTGATTGAATTTCCTGGCTGTATGCTTAAAATCTAAATTCTGCATCAATCTGCTTTATTGGTATGCAACTGATTGAATTTCCTGGCTGTATGCTTAAAATCTAAATTCTGCATCAATCTGCTTTATTGGTATGCAACTGATTGAATTTCCTGGCTGTATGCTTAAAATCTAAATTCTGCATCAATCTGCTTAATTATAAGTGTTATTAATTGGGGCTTCTTCCTGTGTTACCATTTGCCTACTTCATTTCATTAGTCACAATTTGCATATCTTTAGACTGGCCCTGCCCCTGTGTGGCTAGAGTCTAGTGTCTAGTATATTCACAGCTGCAAGCAGTCTGCTTGTTAGGATCAATCTAGTCAGGGATATATTAGTAGATCATATAGTCAGCATGACCTTGGTCAGCAGGGTATAACTTTAAAAGGGTATTAATTTTAAGGGTACTTTAGACAAACCGAATTATACCAGAATTGAGCCAGAAGGGAACAGAAGCGAACTAGCACTTAACTCTGGGCTGTTATTCATCTGATGATTTTCTACACCCTGCATAGAAGTACCTTCAATACCATATTGAATATACACCAGCTAAATTTAAGCACTGCACACCCGCTTACCAAACTACTGATGGTTTCACCGTGCCTCACCAACCACACTACTGCTGATCTTCGCTAACTGCTCCACTGCTGAACTCCCTATCAGCTGATCCATCGCCGACATCCAGACAAGCTACGTCATTACCAACCAGACACCCCATCTACCAATCACACACAGCTGGATTTTTTTATTTTTTTTTGCCATCATTGATGTTCTGCCAACTTCACTGCTGATCTCCTGTGGACTACTCCTTACCAGATTGATTACTGATGCAACTTTGCTGAACCCCTTCAGCCACATCATTGGTGACATTTATCTCATCTTGGTCTAACTGCTGTCCCCCTGTCTATGCTTCCACTCTCCACACCCCATCCTACCTTATCCCATCAGTACAAAATGTTACCTCCTATTCACTCCCTTACCCCTCCACCATTTCCAAGCTATCTCACTCCCCATCTCGCTCTCCCCCATCACCACATGCTCTACCTCCACCTCCTTCTACACCTTGTCCCCCTTCTGTTTCCCCGCACCCTCTCCCCTTTTGTCCTTAGACTCCCTTTTGGCCCTCAACCCCTATGCACCTCCCTTCCCTCCCCCCCCCCCAAACTCTACCCACACACCCCCTCGGCATAACCTTATTCCTATCCATCCTACCCCTCGGCATTCGCTCCGTGTTTCCTGTGGCCTCTGGAATGCCAGGTCCACCCGCAATAAGCTGCTCTCTGGAACTCGCTTCCTCCAGCCACCGGACTCGCCCCCACCTTTAATACCTTCACACAAGCTCTCAAGACTCACCCTTTCACGCTCGCATACCCCCCTACACCAGCACCATAATATGTTCTGTTAGACACCCTCTCAACATATACACCTATTGTCTCCACCCCCACCCTTTAGATTGTAAGCCTCTGGCAGGGCCCTCTCCCTTAGTGTTTCCAGCTTGATTATGCAATCTTACTGACAATCACCCCTCTTGTGGACTAGAACAGTCTCTATTTTGACCTATGACACTTTATTATCAAATCATTTGCATGATCTTGTTTTGTTGTGAGTTTCCTGTATGTCCTACCTTGTATGTTAACCCTTTTATCTATTGTGCAGCGCTGCGTAATATGTTGGCGCTATATAAATACAATAAATAATAATAATAATAATAATACTTGTTCCTCTGCATGAATGCCTTAGAGGATTTTAGTGTTTAGGCTTCTTGTCTTGTTGAAAGTTCCAGCCCCGGTGCAGCTTCAGCTTTGTCACTGATTCCTGGACATTGGTATCCAGAATCTGCTGATACTGAGTGGAATCCATGTGTCCCTCAACTTTGACAAGATTCCCAGTCCCTGCACTGGCCACACAGCCCCACAGCATGATGGAACCACCACCATATTTTACTGTAGGTAGCAGGTGTTTTTCTTGGAATGCTGTGTTCTTTTTTTTGTCCATGCACAACGCCCCTTGTTATGCCCAAATAACTCAGCACCTTATTCCCAAATGAAGCTGGCTTGTCCAAATGTGCTTTAGCATACCTCAAGCAGCTCTGTTCATGCTGTGGGTGGAGAAAAGGCTTCCACTGCATAATTCTCGCATACAGCATTTCCTTGTGTAAAGTGTGCTGAATGGTTGCACGATGCACAGTGACTCCATCTGCAGCAAGATGATGTTGTACGTCTTTGGTGCTGGTCTGTGGGTTGACTCTGACTGTTCCCACCATTCGTCACTTCTGTCTATCCGAAAATTTTCTTGGTCTGCCACTTCGAGCCTTAATCTTGTTCTTGTGATCTACAGTAGTTTGCAAAAGTATTCGGCCCAGTTGAAGTTTTCCACATTTTGTCATATTACTTCCACAAACATGAATCAATTTTATTGGAATTCCACGTGAAAGACCAATACAAAGTGGTGTACATGTGGGAAGTGGAACGAAAATCATACATGATTCCAAACATTTTTAACAAATAAATAACTGCAAAGTGGGGTGTGCGTAATTATTCAGCCCCCTTTGCTCTGAGGGCAGTAAGTTGCCCATAGACATTGCCTGATGAGTGCTAATGACTAAATAGAGTGCACCTGTGTGTAATCTAATGGCAGTACAAATACAGCTGCTCTGTGATGGCCTCAGAGGTTGTCTAAGAGAATATTGGAAGCAACAACACCATGAAGTCCAAAGAACACACCAGACAGGTCAGGGATAAAGTTATTGAGAAATTTAAAGCAGGATTAGGCTACAAAAAGATTTCCAAAGCCTTGAACATCCCATGGAGCACTGTTGAAGCGATAATTTAGAAATTGAAGGAGTATGGCACAACTATAATCCTACCAAGACAAGGCCGTCCACTTAAACGCACAGGCCGAACAAGGAGAGCGCTGATCAGAAATGCAGTCAAGAGGCCCATGGTGACTCTGGACAAGCTGCAGAGATCTACAGCTCAGGTGGGGGAATCTGTCCATAGGACAACTATTAGTCATGCATTGCACAAAGTTGGCCTTTATGGAAGAGTGGCAAGAAGAAAGACATTGTTAACAGAAAAGCATAAGAAGTCCCGTTTGCAGTTTGCCACAAGCCATGTGGGGGACACAGCAAACATGTGGAAGAAGGTGCTCTGGTCAGATGAGACCAAAATGGAACTTTTTGGCCAAAATGCAAAACGCTATGTGTGGCGGAAAACTAACACTGCACATCACTCTGAGCACACCATCCCCACTGTCAAATATGGTGGTGGCAGCATCATGCTCTGGCCGTGCTTCTCTTCAGCAGGGAAAGGGAAGCTGGTCAGAGTTGATGGGAAGATGGATGGAGCCAAATACAGGACAATCTTGGGAAAAAACCTCTTGGAGTCTGCAAAAGACTTGAGACTGGGGCGGAGGTTCACCTTCCAGCAGGACAACAACCCTAAAGATAAAGCCAGGGCAACAATGGAATAGTTTAAAACAAAACATGTCCATGTGTTAGAATGGCCCAGTCAAAGTCCAGATCTAAATCCAATTGAGAATCTGTGGCAAGATCTGAAAACTGCTGTTCACAATTTGACTGACTGATTTCAGTCTATCGATGTGCAAAGCTGGTAGAGACATACCCTAAAAGACTGGCAGCTGTAATTGCAGCAAAAGGTGGTTCTACAAAGTATTGACTCAGGGGGCTGAATAATTACGCACACCCCGCTTTGCAGTTTTTTTTTTTTTTAAATGTTTGGAATCATGTATGATTTTCGTTCCACTTTTCACGTGTACACCACTTTGTATTGGTCTTTCACGTGGAATTCCAATAAAATTGATTCATGTTAGTGGCAGTAATGTGACAAAATGTGGAATAATTCAAAGTGGCCGAATACTTTTGCAAAACACTGTATTTTTTTTTTTTTTTATGTGTCCCACTGACTCTTGTGTTGCATAGACACCCTTGATAATTCATACTGTGTGTGCGCCACTGCCAGGCCCAGCACATTCAATGACTACCTGTGTGTGTGACAGGTGCACATTGTAATACCCATTACTGCATATACCTACCTACCTGTTGTTCACAGTGCACCCACCTACCTACGTGAGCTGAGCACACGCAGTGTCACTGTTCCTGTCCGCTACCTGTCTGTGTGTGACAGGTGCACATTGTAATACCCAGTACTGCATATACCTACCTACCTACCTGTTGCTCACAGTGCACTCACCTACCTACGTGAGCACACGCAGTGTCACTGTGCCTGTCCACTACCTGTCTGTGTGTGACAGGTGCACATTATAATACCCATTACTGCATATACCTACCTACCTGTTGTTCACAGTGCACCCACCTACCTACATGAGTTGAGCGCACGCATTGTCACTGTGCCTGTCCGCTACCTGTCTGTGTGTGGCAGGTGCACATTGTAATACCCATCACTGCATATACCTACCTACCTGTTGTTCACAGCGCACCCACCTACCTACGTGAGCTGAGCGCACGCAGTGTCACTGTGCCTGTCCGCTACCTGTCTGTGTGTGGCAGGTGCACATTGTAATACCCATTACTGCATATAACTACCTACCTGTTGTTCACAGTGCACCCACCTACCTACGCGAGCGCACGCAGTGTCACTGTGCTTGTCCGCTACCTGTCTGTATGTGACAGGTGCACATTGTAATACCCATTACTGCATATACCTACCTACCTGTTGTTCACAGTGCACCCACCTACCTATGTGAGTTGAGCGCACACAGTGTCATTGTGCCTGTCCGCTACCTGTCTGTGTGTGACAGGTGCACATTGTAATACCCATCACTGCATATACCTACCTACTTGTTGTTCACAGTGCATCCACCTACCTACGTGAGTTGAGCGCACGCAGTGTCACTGTGCCTGTCCGCTACCTGTCTGTGTGTGACAGGTGCACATTGTAATACCCATTGCTGCATTTACCTACCTACCTGTTGTTCACAGTGCACCCACCTACCTATGTGAGTTGAGCGCACGCAGTGTCACTGTGCCTGTCCGCTACCTGTCTGTGTGTTACAGGTGCATTTTGTAATACCCATTACTGCATATACCTACCTACCTGTTGTTCACAGTGCACCCACCTACCTATGTGAGTTGAGCGCACGCAGTGTCACTGTGCCTGTCCGCTACCTGTCTGTGTGTGACAGGTGCACATTGTAATACCCATCACTGCATATACCTACCTATTGTGTTCAGCGCACCCACCTACCTACGTGAGTGCGTGCAGTGTGATATACCACTCTGTGCATACCTGTTAACTGCACCTGTGTGACTGCACATTGTATTAGTCAAGTCAGTGAATACCATTCACTTCATCCCCCCCAATATGGACACAACAGGCAGAGGTAGAGGCAGACCCAGAGGAAGGCCACCCAGCAGGCCTGTGCGAGGTCGTGTTGATGTGATTTCGTGTGGCCCTCGACCAAAGTACAGTGCTCAGAAGAAGGCATGTCCCATCAACTCCCAAGATTGTCAGGACGTGTTTGACTATTTAACACAGAACACCTCATCTTCCGCAGCCACCAGCGCCACATCCGTTGCATTTGACACTTCGCAGAAGTTAATTAGTGCGGAATTAACTGATTCACAGCCATTATTGTTACAACCAGATGAAGGCGCTAAGCGAGTTACACCACCTCATATGTCTGAGTTAGGAGGCGACACTATGGACGTAACGTGCGCAGATGATGAAGTACCTGCTGTTGGTGCAGTTTTGGAGGTGTCTGAGGCAAGCAAAGCTAGGCAGGATGATATTGATGATGATGATGATACAGATCCCACGTATGTTCCCAATAGAGGAAATGAACAGGGGAACAGTTTAGAGGGAGAGTCAGAGAGGAATAGGAGGAGAAGAGTTGCTGAAAGTTGCTGAAAGAAGCAGGGGGAGCTCGTCGTCAGAAACAGCTGGAGGCAGTGTCCGGTGGCATGTATCGCCACCTATGTACAACCAGCCAACATGCCCTTCAACGTCAGCTGCTGATGCCACCATAGTGCCATCACCCCAGGGGGGGCTCAGCAGTTTGGACATTTTTTCATGTGTCTGCCTCAGATCGGAGCAATGTCATCTGTTCTCTCTGCCTCCAAAAATTGAGCTGTGGAAAGGCCAACACTCACGTAGGGACAAGTGCCGTACGAAGGCACATGGAGAAAAGGCACAAACTGCAATGGGAAGAGCACCTGAGCAAAAGCAGCACTCAAAAGAAAAGCACTCCTTCAGGTGCAGCATCTTCAGCCGCTTTCTCCCTTGCACCTTCACAGCCACCCTCTTTCACTCCGCCTCTGCCCTTGAGCCGTTCCTGCTCCTCTGCCCACAGCAGCCAGGTGTCCGTGAAGGAAATCTTTGAGCGGAAGAAGCACATTTCTGCCAGTTACCATCCTTGCCCGGCGGCTGACAGCTGGCGTGGCGGAACTGTTACCTTGCCAGCTGTTACCATACAAGCTGGTGGACTCTGAAGCCTTCCGTAAATTTGTGGCCATTGGGACACCGCAGTGGAAGATGCCAGGCCGCAATTATTTCTCTAAAAATGCTATACCCAAACTGTACCGTGAAGTTGAGAGGCAAGTGGTGACATCTCTGGTACACAACGTTGGGTCAAGGGTCCACCTGACCACAGATGCCTGGTCTGCCAAGCACGATCAGGGCCTCTACATTACGTACATAGCCCATTGGGTCAACCTGGTGACCGATGGCAAGCAAGGAGTACGTGGCTGTGCAGTGGACCAACTTGTGACACCTCCACGGCATGCAGGCAGGCCTCCTGCCACCTCCTCTCCTCCTGCTACATCCTCTTCACTGTCATCCTCCTCCTCCTCCTTGGCTGAGTGGCAGTTCAACTTTACTGGTGCTGCGATCTCCTCTCCAGCTACACAGACCCAGCTCCCCAGGACCTATGCTGCATGCCAGATACGATGGTGTCACGCCATCTTAGACATGTCTTGCCTCAAAAAGGAGAGTCCCACTGGACCAGCTCTCCTGGCTGCTCTTAACAAACAGGTGGATCAGTGGCTGACCAGATGGAGATCGACAACGTGGTGTGTGACAACGGAAGCAATCTCCTTTCCGCTTTGAATTTGTGAAAGCTGACACATGTACCCTGCATGGCACATGTGCTGAATCTAGTCATTCAAAGATTTGTGTCAAAGTACCCAGGCTTAGAGGACTTCTTGAAGTAGGCCAGGATGTTGTGTCTGCATTTCAGGCGGTCTTAAACGGCCATGGCATGCTTTGCGGACATTCAGCAGAGAAACAACTTGCCGGTGAGACGCTTGATATGTGATAGCCTGACACGCTGGAGTTCAACCCTGGTCATGTTCTCTCGCCTGCTAGAACAGGAGAAAGCCGTCACCCAGTACCCTGTCACCCAGTGCCTCTACAATTTCAGTAGTAGGACACAATCTTGGGAGATGGGGATGTACTGGCCCCTGAATTGGACACTGATGCAAAATGCATGCAGCCTCATGCGGCCGTTTGAGGAGGTGACCAACCTGGTGAGTCGCAGTGAAGGCACCATCAGCAACTTGATCCCGTACGCTTACTTCCTGGAGCATGCAATGCGTAGAGTGGTGGATCAAGCTGTGGAGGAGTGTGAAGAGGAACAGTTACAGCAGGAACAGTTGTGGGAGCAATTTTCATCAGAATCAGATGTTTCCTCAACACCTGCAGCAGCACAGAGGGGGGAGGAGGAGGAAGAATCATGTGGGGAAGAGGAGTCAGGACGAGGAGGCGGCAGCAGAAGAACAACCACAGCAGGTGTCGCAGTGGGCTTGTGCTGCTCAACGTTCCCGTGATATTGTTCGTGGCTGGGAGGAGGAGGAGGAGGACTTACCTGACATCACTGAGGAAGAGCAAGAGGAGATGGCTTGTATGTCTGGATCCAACTTTATGCAGGTGGCGTCTTTCATGCTGTCCAGCCTGTTGAGGGACCCCCGTATAAAAAAACTCAAGGGAAATGAGCTGTACTGGGTGGCCACGCTACTAGACCCTCGGTATAGGCACAAAGTGGCGGACATGTTACCAACTCACCAGAAGGCAGAAAGGATGCAACACATGCAGAACAAGCTGGCAACTATGCTTTACAATGAGTTTAAGGGTGATGCCACAGCACAACGCAAAAAAGGTACCACTGCCAGTAATCCTCCTCCCATGTCCATGCAGGCAAGGACATGACGCTCCAGCGATCTCATGGTGATGTCGGACATGCGGACATTCTTTAGTCCAATGCCTCGACTTAGCGCTTCCGGATCCACCCTCCACCAACGCCTGGACCGGCAGGTAGCTGACTACCTGGCCTTAAGGGTGGATGCAGACACTGTGAGCAGCGATGAACCCTTGGACTACTGGGTGCGCAGGATTGACCTGTGGCCAGAGCTGTCCCAATTTGCCATCCAACTTCTGTCTTGCCCTGCCTCAAACGTCCTCAAGCGCAGCTGGAGGCATTGTCACTGAGAAGAGAAGTCGCCTAAGTCACAAAAGTTTTCAGTACCTCACCTTTATCAAAATGAATGAGGCATGGTCCCCGGAGGGCTACTGCCCAGCAGAAGACTAAGGCCTCGATTCATCATTGTCTTTGAGATAACTTTTTCCAGTTTGTTAAATTACCGAATTCGAAGTTTAGCGATTTCTAGTTGTATTCATCAAGGTTTTTCGGCATTCGGTGTGAATTCGATAACAATTCGGTAAACATTCGGTAACGTGTCGATATTTCCATTTTACAGCGGTAATTTAACACAAGGCCATAAGATTCCCATGGAATTGTGGGTAAAAGGCAGTCTTTTGAGCACTACGTAGCAACATTCTGAATAGGGCTTAACACCTGGACCAGGATTCTAGAAGTGGTTGGGACAATCCCACAATTTGATAGGAGCCTTTTCTAAAAAATTATAGTGCAGCTAGCAAAATTAGTTAACCCTGGCACTGCCTGTGTTCTCTTACAAGATGATTCAAGAGAAATGCAGATGTCGTGTTATAGCAAATAAATCTATTCTCTTACAAATGTATATGGTTGCAGACCTTATTCTTGCCCTTCTAGCCTTTGAATCACTCTGAACTGATACATAACCACTTCAAATGGCTCCATCTTCTCTGTCAGCAATGATCTGACAGGAATAACGACAGAGCAGTGAAGGAGATAACTAATCCTAAATGTAACGCTAAACCACGCCCACTTTCTTTTTCATGAATTGCACTTTCTTCCGTTTTAGCGAATCGTTACCGAATCGTTAACGAATGTTCGCTAACAGCTGTAGATAACTTTGATGAATCCTGAAATGAAGTTAACAAATTCGGTATTTTACCAAACTGTTGTTAACAAATTTGCTAAGTGTTGATGAATCGAGGCCTAAGTCAGTCCCCATACACAGCATCTCTGCCTGCACGCCGTGTGACTGCCTGCCTGTCCCAAGACTAAGTCGCTCCCCACACAGCACCTCTGCCCACAGGCAACTTGACTGCCTTCTCTGCCACCACCAACAGGGTCCAGGACTCCAGGCGGATTCCTGAAATTTTTAGGCCGCTGCTAGCAGCGGCTGCTATAATAATTTTTCTGGTGCGTGTACATGCCTGCCTCATTTTTCTAAGCTGCACAGAGAATGAGGTCGCACACCACTGGCGAGGTGCTGGACCAATATTTGTAATCCACGAAAAGCTCCAGAAGGTCCGCACACTCAATTATACCATGTTCTGTTTATTCAGAAAACGTGACACACCATTCCACAACCAACGAGTCGTTTCGGGGCCCCGCAGGGTCCCCTTTGTCAAGGCTACAGTACAGAATGGTAACGATGGTTGTCAAGGCTACAGTACAGAATGGTAATCGTTACCATTCTGTACTGTAGCCTTGACAAAGGGGACCCTGCGGGGCCCCGAAACGACTCGTTGGTTGTGGAATGGTGTGTCACGTTTTCTGAATAAACAGAACATGGTATAATTGAGTGTGCGGACCTTCTGGAGCTTTTCGTGCCTCATTTTTCTGTCTGCACTGCGGCTGCAACAACAAAACAAAAGGCATGTACATGTGCCCATTCCCCTTCATGATAATTACCTTGCCGTGGTGAAGGGGCTTGCATATCACAATGAAGCAATGACCGCCGGCTATATGAGTTTCTCGGGAGGTGGCACACCAAAGATAATAAGGTCCAGGGCCGGCGCTACCATAGAGGCAAAGGAGGCAGCTGCCCCACGGCACCAGAGCTTGTAGGGGCCCCCAGTGGCTACAAGAGAAAAAAAAATTCAAATCGACCTTATAGTTTTTGAGAAAATCGATTTTAAAGTTTCAAAGGAAAAAAATACACATTTAAAAACCAGCCGAATTTAATGGTTAATAGCAAATCCACCTTAAATTCTAAAAACCCTAAATTTGCAGGATATGTTAAGGAGATCATTGGGAATAAGAGGAAAAAACAATTTTTCAAAAAGACCTTATAGTTTTTGAGAAAATCAATTTTAAAGTTTCGAAGGAAAAAAGTATACTTTTAAATGCGGTAAATGTCACTTTTAGTACCTAACGGTAGTGTCATTTTACATGTATCAAAAGAAAGAGCAATACATTTTTTTTTTAAAATTATGTGGGGTCCCCCCTCCTGAAACTTTTTAACCCTTTTTCCCTTAGGCAGGCTGGGGTAGCCAGAATGTGGAGCTCCGACCGATTGGGGCTTCAAACCCTGACTATACCAACTGCAAAAAAGGTCCCTTAATGCCAATTTTTGCTCCGGGGTATCTGTTGGGGGGGCCCCCCAGGTTTATTTTGCCCTGGGGCCCCATTGTTGCTTAAACCGGCCCTGATAAGATCTTTGCTTGATTGTGGACAGACCAAATTTGATCAGCTGGACAGTCACTGCTCTGTCATTCAGCTACCTCAGCCCGGCGACCATATGGGCTGGAAAGCCGCCATCACCTGCACTCTCGACAAGTACTGTCCAGCTATTTCAGTAAAAGAGTGAGACCTTTTGTGAAGAATAGCAGAAGCAGTTGTTAACTGCCATCAAATTGCTGAGCTTAAAGAGGTATTACTATTACAATGTATAAAGTATTTGATATAATAAATATGGTTCTAGTGGGATCAGCAGATGCTATTTAGAATAGGAGGAGGAGTGTATGAAAAAGAATATTATGTAAAATGAATAATCCTAAAAAGGAATTGTACCCAGTGTCAGATAAGCCAGGATTTTATCAGCTGTTGTGTATGTAAATAGAGTAGGAGGACACACACACACACTGTAATAAGTAGTTTTAATATTTTAATCTCTGAGCAATCTAAATATGTGATGATTTAAGCTCTCTTCATAACTAGGGCCCTGTTGTGATGAGAACAATAATTATCTATATTGGATGTGACGCGATTGAGATATCAAAGCTATAGATCAATTATATATGTGATATTGATAAGACTGATTGAAAGAAATCTTCGATTATTTAGGTTAGGGTAACAAGGCTGTTGTGGATATTCTATAGACTATAGTCCTGTTCTCAGGAATTCTATGCCTAACCATCCCCCCCCAGTCAGAAGCTGGTAAGACAGCTGTATCCCATTATGTCTCAAGCCATAGTGTTACAATGAGACTGCCAGTTCTGGTTTGAGCCAGATGGGAACGTGCTTTCTTTGTGATAAATGAACAGTTAACTAAAGTAGCTAGGTTCAGTAGTCGACCAATAGAGACTACAGCATTGTTTAATTGGACCAATCACAGATAGTCTCGTGTTATACTGTGGGCCCAGCCCATTTCTTTATGTAAGGAGTTTTAGGCGGGAGTGGGTCATTCTGCCATTTTCACTTCACAGACACACACATACTTTCATACATACAGACATACAATCAATTTGTTCATTTTTTGTAATCATTTGTAACGTAACTAAGATTTGTACCTTTATTGATTTATATTTTTGAATATTCATGGAAAATCAATAATGCTAAATAAACAACCACATCCTTTTAAATGATTTACTCTGGTCTCTGAAAGACTTTGTTCTTAAAGTACAAATCCCACATTTAACACACACACACATTCTCACACATTCACACATCCAGGAGGGACACACTGTCATCTCTTGAATGACACACTTCATGTCACAAGCATACACAGAAAACTCAGAACTATGTTTTTAATCTTTTTATTGTTTGAAATTACTTATAACTATTTTATTTAGCTGTGATTGTGATTTGTAATTAAGTATTAAACACCTCACTTATTTAAGAATCCTTTTCAGTCTACTATTTTTGATCATTATCAAGACGCATGTACTGGAAATATTATTTATGAACCTTCAACTTATTTCATTGGCGAGACCAGCCCAACTTGGAAAATGATCTCCTACTTTCAAAAAAGGGGAGAAATCTTGTCTTTTGAAGATTTTTTAAATACAATTTTTATCGAACTTTGATCTGTTTGAAAGTGTTGCTTATTTTCCAAGAAGAACCTACATGAGTTTGAAGTATCAAATCTGAGAAGATGTATTTCCAGGGGCGTTTGATGTCTGACTGATCTATTCCATTAAGAGTTGAACCCACGTAGAGTCTGGTAAGTATGGATTTTATTAATGTATCAGCTAATAAAAGTAACTTGATGTTTAAGGATTTAGCAAAATATAAAAAAGATGGAGACCTATGGGTTTCTATGAATAATCAATGTATGGCCGCAAATGAAAAAATAGATTCTTCTAGATTTACATTGTATAAGCTTAAAAAGAAAATAACAAATGTAATGAAGTTAGTACAAATGTTTAATTCTTTGATTATTGGTGAGGCAAATTTGTCACAAGATACCACAGACTTGCAATCTGCATCTCAGATCTGTACGGTTCAGCAGGGGTCAGTTGTTTGTCCTAATTGCAATATTTTGGCAGCATATTTAGAAGAAATATAAAGGCAATTGGAAAATAGAACACAGCAATTGTTTGTATCACAGAAAAAACATAATTTAATTTCTGTGGTGACAAAATCCGGGACATTTACAGATCCAAAGGACACTCCATCAAAGCCTCCATCTAGTGGATGTCCTAGTAAAATGTATGTATTTCCAGATCCACTGACATGTATTGAGGGTGGAGAAAGCTTTAGTTTAGAAGATCAGAAAGAAGATGAGGAGGAACCATCTTACAGATAATTTTTTAAAAAAGAAATGTTAGATAGAGTCAGAAAATTAAAAATACATGATCAGTTGCTGAAAATATTTAAGATGCTTCCAGCTTTTAACAAAAATCTGGATGCAGTTGAACTAATGACAATGTGTGAGGGTTTTACTGACAGGTTCAATTTAAGTGACCAACAAAAAAATACGGTCTTCCGTTTGTGGATACCGTCGCATTTTGCTAAACATTTAGAGCCCAGCGTTATTTTATCAGCTGGAGGAGAAGCTAAACACCATAGTGAAGAGGATAGATTAACACAGTTGTTACAGTTTATGACTGGTGATGAGGTACCAAATATTGATTTATTGGAGTCATTTAAGGTGACCCTTGAAACTGATCCTTTTGAACTCAAACAAAAATTTTTAAAAATATACAGCATGCTGTTCACAGTGAATGATGACTCTGATTCAGCTTTGAGAAGAGCTTTTGTTAAGAAATTTCAATATTTGGATCCTATATCAGCCACCATTGCTGTAAAAAAAGGAAATCTTAATCAAATAGCTGCATTCATTGACAAAATTTGCAGGCAGATTCAAACTAAAAATATTAAAGCTAAAATTTCTGCAAATAAAAATGCTGAAATGCAGGGAGGAGACTTAGGTAAAGTCTCTTCTTCAAAACCAGCTAATGCTGCCCCCTACAGGAATGATGAGGAAAAGCAGGCATATCAGAAATCTCCAGCGGTTTGTTATTACTGTAAAAGGCCTGGCCATTCTAAGTGGAAATGTTATAGATTCTTGAGAGATTTGCAAATGAGAAAGAATTTAGCCAAAGAGAATGGATTGATCAGTTCCCAATCCAAGCCTTCTGCACCTTGTGCAGAGGAAGAAGCTCATTCTTCTTCACCATATGCACCTCTGATTAAGCAATTACATGAAATAAAAATTAACAATGGCAGAAGTGATGGTAATGTTGAATCTGACAGATCTGAATCAGTGGGGTTGTTAAAAACTCCATGACTTGCTAAGGTTAAGCCAATCAGGAACTTGGAATTTGTAGCACCTTTGTTTTTAGACAATTGTGGTAGACCATTTGTGAAAGGCATTTTACTTGGGAAGAATTTTTATTTTTGTTAGACTCCGGCGCGCAGATTACTGTCACTACCAAGGATTTGCCATTGCAGCCTGGAGCTGAGACTTGTCCAGTTGTTGGTTTTGATGGCAAAACAGGAAACAGAGCTACTTTGTGCAAAAATGTGTCTTTTGAAATTCCAGGTTATTTACAGACTGAAATTGATATTTGGCATTACAAAGGAGCAGAGTCTATAATTAGAGCAGATGTCATGTCTCAAAGAGGTTGAGTTATTGATTTAGTCAATGCAGTGATTTGGAAAAGACTCTATCAATCATAAACCAGTGTTGATAGACCCTAACGTAAATCAGTGTTGATAGACATCTGTCGTAAATGGCCTGAGGTTGATGACAATCTAAATTTGACAGCTGTCATACAAAAGTATCCTCAATTATGGGTTCAATTTCGAAGTGAAGTGGGGACTATGAAAGAAGTTGTAGTCAACATTGAGGGCAAAGACCCCCCTCAAAAACAATACAAATTGCCGCCAGATGCGATTGAACCAATTGGTAAATTGATCAAAGACGTTTGGTAGCCGTTAGCATGAGGTGTGACGTCGGTCTGTGATCCGCTTCCTGCAAGATGGCGGAGGTCCGATACAAGCCTCCCAGATCCCTGGTCCCAGCCACCTAATGGTCCTAATGGTCTTACCTAGCTCTGCCCAGCTTACCTGGTTTGCTTAGCGTTACCTCGCCCTTCCCTGCCTAGCCCCCGTTTGGCCTTCCTGCCCGGTGTTCTTTTTTTTTTTTGGCGTGGTGTTTTCGCCGCTATCTTCGTCGCAGCCCGCAACCTGCAGCCACTTTCCATTTGCTGGCCTGCTCATTGTGGCTGGGTAGCCGGTGGGTTTCGGCCGGTTGGCTGCTTCCTGCTTCCTGTTGCGGGCCCCTTTTGTTGCGTACGGCGGGTTGCGCCGGCTGCGTCTGTTGGTTGGCGGGTTGCGTGGGGCTGCTCCAGGCCGGCGGTGTGTCTGTTCCCCCCTGCCGCTTTCCGTTTCCCAGTCCCCTTCCGTCTTCCTCGCTGTAAGTGGAGGGGGGGGGCGGGCGCCCGGTTGGACCTGGTCCCGCTGCTCTGCGGCTTGTCTGTGGTGTTTGTGGGGACAGAGGTGACGGAGGGGGCTGAAGTCTTTGTGCGGTCTCTGTACCCCTGCTTTGCTCCGCTTGGTGCCCCTGGTTTGTGGTGGTTATGGGCTGGATCTTCTTGCTGGACCTATAATCCTTTCTGCTGAGCAGTGAGTGAGGGTGCTCCGCTTAAACTTCCCAGAACAACTCTTAAGGGCTTAAGATACCAGATGAGGATCGCTATAGTATAAAAGTATCTTCTCTTTTTATTTACCTCTCTACAGTATGTATTTTGAATAAGTTATTTCACAGTGTTTGATAGTTTTACAGTTTATAATGTTTATAATGTATACAGTTTATAATGGTTTATGTATAATGACTTAAATATGATCTAAATAGGAGGGAAGAGAGAGAGAGAAGGAGAGGGGTGAGAGGGAAAGGAGGTGAGAAAGGAAAGACAGAGGCATTAGATTGTGAGGATAATCACTATTACATTGCACTATTACACTGCATGGCTACTGGGACTAGAAACAGAGTAAAAAATATCTCTGCTAAAAACAACAATAAGCTGGGCAACTACGGTTTTGTACCAAACTTGCAATCTCTAAATTTAAAAATGGCATCAGAGAATAAGAAAAATCCTGAACCTAAATCCTTGGGCACACCACAAAGACAAAAACCCCTGTCTGCTCAGGCCGCAGGCTCTGTTACACCCACAGATATGTCCACACATTATAAAAAAATTGCTGAATACTGTGAGAATGCGGGTATAAGGTCACAGGTATGCATGGGAAAGGATGTCCAGGAGCATACTACTAAAGAGGAGGCTGATATTCAGCTGGAAAAATGGTTTCAAAAAGCTTCATCTTCCTGGCAAGGAATTATGGTAGAGACAATTCAAAGTACAATCAAAAATGCGATTGCAGAAGAGGTTAAACCTTTACAAGATGCTATAGTACACCTGCCTTCAAGGATTGAATCCTTGGAAGCCAAGGTAGAAAAAATCAAAAAACAATTGTTTCTCATGATAAAGTCCTTGGTGACCAGCAAAAACAATTGACCTCCTTGGCCACCAAGGTGGATGATTTGGAAAATAGAGGTAGAAGAAATAATATAAAAATTCGTGGCCTTCCGGCAAATTTGAAACATACCGAGCTCTCGCACACAGTAAATGACATCTTTAAAAATCTGTTAGGAGAAAATGCCCCAGAAACAATTGAGTTGGATCGGGTGCATAAAATAGGTAAAGTTCGTGCCTCTGATAGTGGTAATGTGATGGATGTTGTGTGCAGAGTCCATTTTTTTGCCAAAAAGGAAAGTATTCTGAGAAAAGCAAGAGAACTGGGTAAGGTGGACTTTAAGGGTCATAAAGTATTATATAACGATTTGTCAAGGAGAACTATTTTCTGGCGTAGATTACTGAAACCCATTTTGGCCATCATAACAGAGAAGGGAGGAACCTATCGTTGGGGTTTTCCTCTGTCTTTGACGGTTACCATAGCAAATAACTCTTATGTTCTAAAAGATGGATATCCGATTGCTCCTATGCAGTGGCGTACCTAAGGCATTTGACACCCGGTGCTGGGTATTAAAAGACACCTCCCCGCCATAAAAAAAAAAGCGACTGTGGCATGCTAAACGCGGCACGGCGGGTAATGCCAGGTGTAGGCTCCCTCCCCTAAAGTTGGCCTCAATATAGGTAGCTAACAAAAAATGGGTGTGGTTATAACCTGCGGCGCTAAGCGGGAGTGGCCATGACCAGATGAGGGTGGAGCTAACTAATTTAAAGTGAACCTGGGATGAGAGTGATATGGAGGCTGCCATATGTATTTTCTTTTAAACAATAGGCAGCCCAGCTGCTCTATCTAGCTGCAGTAGAACTGAATTACACCAGAAACAAGCATGCAGCTAATCTTGTCAGTTCTGACAATATTGTCAGAAACCCCTGACCTGCTGCATGCTACTAATTTAAAGTGAACCCGGGATGAGAGTGATATGGAGGCTGCCATATGTATTTCCTTTTAAACAATAGGCAGCCCAGCTGCTCTATATAGCTGCAGTAGAACTGAATTACACCAGAAACAAGCATGCAGCTAATCTTGTCAGTTCTGACAGTATTGTCAGAAACCCCTGACCTGCTGCATGCTTGTTCAGGGTCTATAGTTGAAAGAATTAGAGGCAAAGGACCAGCTTGGCAGCCAGGCAACTGGTATTGCTTAAAAGGCGATAAATATGGCAGCCTCAATATTATTCTCACCTCGGGACAGTGGGCCCAAGTTTTGGTGACCCTTTCCCCAGAAAATTCACATAATTGTGCAGGTTTTCTCAAGAAAATACACGTAATGTGAGCAGATTTGACCAGAAAACACGTTCAATCGTGTCGGCAGATTTGACCAATAAACACGTGCAATCATGTCGGCAGCTTTGCCCAGAAAATACGTGCAATCATGTCGGCAGCTTTGCCCAGAAAATACGTGCAATCATGTCGGCAGCTTTGCCCAGAAAATACGTGCAATCGTGTCGGCAGTTTTGCCCAGAAAATACGTACAATCGTGTCGGCAGCTTTGCCCAGAAAATACATGCAATCATGTGGCCAACCTGGCCAGAAAACATTTCAATCATGTAACAGACCTGGCCAGGACAGTTGATACAGAATAGCTAGTATAGTTGCCCCCAGTTTAGGTAATATAGTTGCCCCCAGTGTAGGTAATACAGTTGCCCCCAGTGTAGGTAATATAGTTGCCCCCAGAGTAGCTAGTATAGTTGCCCCCAGTGTAGGTAGTATAGTTGCCCCCAGAGTAGGTAATATAGTTGCCCCCAGTGTAGGTAATATAGTTGCCCCCAGTGTAGGTAATATAGTTGCCCCCAGTGTAGGTATAATAGTTGCCCCCAGAATAGCTAGTATAGTTACCCCCAGAATAGCTAGTATAGTTGCCCCCAGTTTAGGTAATATAGTTGCCCCCAGTGTAGGTAATATAGTTGCCCCCAGTGTAGGTAATATAGTTGCCCCCAGAATAGCTAGTATAGTTACCCCCAGAATAGCTAGTATAGTTGCCCCCAGTGTAGGTAATATAGTTGCCCCCAGTTTAGATAATATAGTTGCCCCCAGTGTAGGTAATATAGTTGCCCCCAGAATAGCTAGTATAGTTACCCCCAGAATAGCTAGTATAGTTGCCCCCAGTGTAGGTAATATAGTTGCCCCCAGAATAGCTAGTATAGTTACCCCCAGAATAGCTAGTATAGTTGCCCCCAGTGTAGGTAATATAGTTGCCCCCAGAGTAGGTAATATAGTTGCCCCCAGTGTAGGTAATATAGTTGCCCCCAGAGTAGGTAATATAGTTGCCCCCAGAATAGTTAGTAAAGTTGCCCCCAGAATAGCTAGTAAAGTTGCCCCCAGAATAGCTAGTAAAGTTGGCCCCAGAATAGCTAGTAAAGTTGCCCCCGGTATGGGGGAAGCTTGGTAGGAGGGGTGGCAGGGAGGGGGGCCGGACCCCTCACCTCCCTCACCTAGGTCCCCTCCTTCTGGCGCTTCCCCCTTCTAATTAGCAGCAGCGGGCAGGAGCGAGCAGAGAGGACTTACCTGCTCCTGGTGATGGCACACTGCGTCATCCTCACGTGACGCTGCTCTCCGACTTCTCTGTCACTCACTGCGCTTCCGCCAATCAGGAAGCACAGTGGGCGGTGGAGAAGGCGGAGACCAGCGTCACGTGATGATGACACTGTGTGCCATCGCCTGGAACGCAGGAAGGAGGTGTGTAAGTCCTCTCCGCCCGCTCCTGCCCGGTCGCTGCTACTAATTAAGAGGGGGAAGCGCCAGAAGGAGGGGACCCAGGTGAGGGAGGTGGGGGTCCGGCCCCCCTCCCTGCCGCTTTCCCTGCCACCCCTCTATTCTGTGTTGCGTCCCCCCTCCTGTCCGGCACAGGCCTCTGTGGGAGGCCTTGATGACACCCCCTGGGGCGCCCGACACGCCACTGCTCCTATGTTAACCAAATTTAATTTGCAAACCATAGAGATAAAAGGCTGGGAAATTGGAGATGAGGGAGGAGGCGGACCCGAGTCCGAAGCAGGATCCACCTAACCTACTATATATTTGGTTGGTTGAGGTTGTCTGAGAGACAAGTCTCCATCAATAGTTCACATTATTGCGATTTTGGGGACTAAAAACAATGGATCAATGGGGGAAAAGAATGGGAATGACTGACGTCTCCTTGTGTGTGTATGGATGGGTTAATGAGAATGAGATGGCTGGACGTTGTATAAGCCTTGGTCTTTGTTCATACTTACCTTTATATATGGCCCATACCGATTGGATTTTCTGGGGAGACTGTAAACTTATGAAAAGTGATAAACAGTATAAGAATTGAAACGATAAATGTCAATGAGGCAAATTCGGGGAGCAAAAGAGGTAGGATTTTAAATGAACTTAATAAAAACAATATTGATATTGCTTTTTTACAAGAGACCCATTTTAGGGGCAACTTTAACCCAGGTAATCATTACAAAAAATACAACCAATGGATTGTAAATTCTAGAACAACAGGAAAATCTAGAGGGGTAGTAATCATGATATCTTCCAGAATTAATGTTGAGATAGAAGAAATAAAAAAAGATGAGGAAGCTAGATTTTTGATGATAATAGGTAAATTAGATAATTAGCCAATAACATTGGTTAATATCTATTCCCCCAATGTGGGGCAGAGTCTTTTTATTAGGAGATGCCTGGATAAGGTTTGGGAATGTAAAAAAGGAAGATTGATTATGGGGGGGATTTCAACATTGCTCTAAACCCTGAAATAGATTCCTCAAAAAAAAAGTTCAATATAGGAAAAAAGCAATTAAAGTTGTTGGTGAATAAACTTAGAAGTAAAAAAATCGTTGATGTGTGGAGAGTACACAATCAAGACGTCTCTGATTACACTTTTTTTTCACATGTTCATAATACATATTCAAGATTGGATCTTTTTTTGATAGAACAGGAAAATGTATTGGATGTTACAGATATCAAGATAGGTTGTATTACATATTCGGATCATGCGCCAGTTTTTATTACAATCCAATGGAATAATAAAATAGAAACAGAATTCAATTGGAGGTTAAATGAGCAATTATTGAAAGAACCTGGGGTTAAATAAGAGGTTGGAGAACAAATTGACCTCTACTGTAAAGAGAATGAGAACTCAGTTCCATCTCCACGTATAGTGTGGGAATGCCTTAAATGTGTTATTAGAGGCTCTCTAATCAACCAAGCAGGCAGAATAAAACGGGAAAAAAAGAAACAGTTGGAAAACTTGATGCAGGCTTTGAACAAAGCAGAAAAAAATCACAAATCTTCGCCAAATGAATTAAATTTTACAAAGTTGGTTAATATTAGACATTCTTTAAATTCCTTGTTGAATTCTGAATGTCGAAATCAATACAAACGGTTAAAACGAGAGTGCTCAATCAACATTAATAAGCCGGGTAAAACTACGGCAAGGCTGTTAGATAAAAGGAAAACTCGTAACTATATTGAAAAAAATCAAAGATGCAGAAGGCAAGTCCTGTTATGACACTGTCTTAATGGGGGATATCTTCGGCAAGTACTTTGATGATCTGTTTAATTTAGATATAACAACAACGGTGAAACAAATAGAAGATTATTTTCTCGACTTGAAGCTTCCCTGTTTAAGTAGTGAAGAAAAGGAACAGCTGGAGGCCCCTATTTCTGTAAAGGAAGTATATGATGTCATCTTAACACTGCAGAACAGAAAAAGCCCAGGGCCAAATGGGTATGGAGCAATTTTTTATAAGACCTTTGTAGATAAATTAGCGCCAATGCTTGGGAAAATGATTAATGAAGAAAATAGTAACGAACCATTTACTCGTTTGGGAAATTTGGCAATAATAACATTGATCCCGAAGGAGGAAAAACATTTAGAAGAATGCCAAAGTTATCGGCCGATTTCAGTGATCAACACAGATGTGAAGATATATGTGAAGATTTTAACTTTTAGAATAGAAAAAGTTTTAGACAAAATATTAGGTAAGGAACAGGCAGGGTTCAGAAAAGGCCACTAAATGCATGACAACATTTTTTCCACAATTAGTTTTCAATATAGAGCTAAACATAAAAAAAATAAAGCTATATTATTAGCAATTGATGCCGAAAAGGCTTTCGATCGAATAGCTAGACCATTTATGTTTACTGCACTTAAGTGTTATGGTTTTGGTGAGAGCATTATAAACAGAATTGAGGGTCTTTATAGAAATCAGGAGGCAAGAGTAAAAATTAATGGCACTCTGTCTAAGTCTTTTTTAATAAACAATGGTGTTAGACAGGGATGCCCCCTGTCTCCTCTCCTATTTAACTTAAGTATGGAAGTATTGATCTCTATACTACAAAATGATTCTGAGATCTCTGGGTGGAAAATAGGGGATTATGAAAATAAGATCTTGGCATATGCAGATGACTTATTATTAACATTGACTAATCCGCAACATTCTTTGGATAAAGTCTACAGCATTTTTGAAGGATTTAGTAGGGTATCGAGTTTTAAAATAAACAATACAAAATCAGTGATATTGAATTTGGGTTGTGATCAGGATTTATTAGAAGAGATTAAAAAAAAGTACCATTTCAATTTTACAGATATGAAAATTAAATATCTTGGGATTTGTATATGTAAAAATGTTGAGGAGTTATTTAAAGAGAATTATATAAAAATCCAAAAAGAATGTATACACCTCTTAAGATCTATGGAAGGCTCCCCTATAAATGCCTTAGGTAGAATCAATCTTATTAAAATGAAAATCCTCCCAAAGTTAAATTTTGTTATGCAAAACCTTCCTATAGCTGTGCCCAAATCATGGTTTCAATGTGGGATAAGTTGTTTGGTGACTTCATTTGGAGGAAAAACAAACATAGGATAGCTTATAAAACGATCAGCCGGTCTTAAGAAATGGGGAGGAATGGGTGCCCCCAATATCTATCATTATTATAGGAGTATACAGCTCGACAGATTATTGGATATAAGAATTGCGTCTCCCCACATGTTTTGGTCCCATTATGAGAAAGAGATTATAGATTTTTCCTTGGTAGCATTGTGGCACCCAAAGACGTTCAGGAAGGTGACTCAAGAGGTTTCACACCCTCTGCTTGCTCCAAACTTATGGGCATTTGTGGAATTATTGGAAGCAGGATATGCAAAAAGTTTTTCCTCTCTAATGAAGTTAGGCAACAATCCCAATTTTGAGCCAGGAATGAATGTGCAATGGTTTAAAAATACATTGTTTGGGCCAACTACGACGATGTCTGAGTTTACAGAGATAATGATAATGGCGAATGAGAGTAATGAAGGGCGTTTTAAATATTGTCAATTATTAAGCTTTTTTTAATGAAATAAGAGGTAAAATTAGTAAGCAGCAAAAAATTTTTGAAAGGTGTTTCTGCTCTACTATTAACCTCCCTAGCGGTATAGACAGAAATGTCCGTTCAAAAAAACATGCTGTGAACAGTATAAACATGCATACACATCAATACTCTCCTGCACTGTATACTAGACCCTTGCTTGACACATTTTGGCAAGTTACAGGAAAAAAAAAAGTTTTAAAAATAAATTTTATCACTGTTTGCACAGAAATCCTGGGGAAATTGAACGCTGGGAAGGTTAAGAAAGATAAATCAATATCCCAGCTGTATAATTTTATTCAAGAAGATCTGGATATCGAAAAACCCCGGATACCAGCTGATTAACTATAAGTTGGTGGCAAGATGGTACGTCTCACCATCGCAATTGGGAAAGATGGGGGCAAATATAAGCGACAAATGTTGGCGATGCCAAGCAGACAGGGGTTCACTCTCTCATATGTGGTGGTCCTGCCCTAAGATCCACAGCTTCTGGATGGAAATTCAATCTTTCTGTAATAGAAGGAAGCAAAATACCTGTGGATTTACAGAACAAAATGTTATCTTTGGGCTTGGGGAAGACCGGAATATGACCTTTCCAGCTGCTGTGGTGGCAAAAAAATTAATAGCATGCAAGTGGAAAGGTGCAAATGCACCAGACCTGAGGGATTGGATAGCAGAGATGGGAATTTTCTTAGAACTGGAGGAATGGGAGGAAGATGAATATTCCCAAGGTAGAGCCCAAAATAAATGGCCAATAATATGGCTGGAGATGTTTAGGCAAGAGTAGTAAGAGTAAGAGTAGGGTGTATTTTATGAGGCGATGTATGCGATGACGGCCAAGGGTGATTCAAATGGAGAATGGATGAAGAATGGATGAAGATGACGAATGTTGATTGATTCAAAGTTTGTAAGATGAGAGGATGTTGGGGTAGGGTAGAATACGTAGGAAGGAGGGTTGTCCTATATGGTTTAATAAAGATTTGTAATAAATAGTTTGATAAAGTGTAAAATAACCCCTTTCTTTTTCTACATTGATAACCAATGATGACTGTTCAGCTCAACCCAGGAGCACGGCAGTGAAGTTATGCGATTATTGGTCGAGCATGTGAATGATCTGAGGTTTAAAAGAAAAAAAAAAGGAGGGGCGTGGCCGCGTCATCAGACAAGACGGGACAACAACATATAATCCCCTCAGTGGAGGCGGGCAGGAACCTACTGAAAGCTCTGAAAATACAACTTCAAGAGGACCCCTCCACTATAGCGCAAAATCCCTTCTCTGGTAAAATAACCCAAGATTGGCGCCCTGTTCCACCTCATGCTGAAGCACGACCCCGTCTGGCCCAGGAGTAACTCCATGCAAGTGGAACTCTACCTTGTAATTTTAGCAATAGCAGGATTACCTATTCCTGCCTCCCCCAAGGTAGTAGAACAAGGAACATTTTGTTCTACCAGGTGGATGAAAACTCCACTTATGGTTATCCCAGCTCCCCAGCCTAAGGACTGGGAACCAATGCATTCTTTTTTCTTCAACAGCAACAACTTTGACATATTCAATTCGTACCTCCATACTGCTAGACGTTCTGATTTAATCAAAGTTATTAGTATTATTTTTTTTCTCATTGTGTGTTGTTATTCGGAAAAGTTTTGACACTCAGGTAGATATATAGACTAACCAGCAAGCTCATGGTGACCCAGAACTCATTGGAGTGTGTAAGGGACTACAATGGTCCTAAAAGCCCCCTTACTAAGATGTTAAGAAAAACAAAAGTTTGCTTTCCTAAAACAGAAAGAATTTGCGATAATTCAGGTTGGAGTGAGCTTGAGATGTCTCCCAGAGCAACACTGCAGAATATATGCAAATTAACCATTGTACCCTTAGAAGCTAAACACACCTCCAGAACCGCTGGAATGCAATGATGTGTCAGCTTGTTAATTTGTACAGAGCCATAATAATCCAACATGCATACAGACTGTTTCGGATTGTTTGATCCTCATCAGTGCATGGCATGGATTAATTTGGCTCTATGGAGTAGGGCTTGTGAATCCGAGAGGCACAGACTAACCAGCAAGCTCATGGCTTGACATTGAGATGTCTCCCAGAGCAACACTGCCGAATATAAGGATAAGCTTGTAGGGGTACAATGGTTAATTTGCATATATTCAGCAGTGTTGCTCTGGGGTACATCTCAAGCTCACTCCAACCTGAATTAGGCCCGGTTCACATTAGCGGTGGCCGTCCGGAATCGCCGTGCCGGAGCCGTACCGCTTTCAGAACGGACGGAACGGACGCACGGCATGGCAATGAAAGCCTATGCGTATGTTCACATGCGTCCGTTCTGCCGGACCGGATCCGGGCCGGATCCGGACTCCGGCGTCCGTTCCAACATGCGCTATTTTTTGGTCCGGCTCCTCCGGCAGCCGTATCCGGAGCGGAGCCGGACTGCACCATCCGGCCAATACAAAGCAATGAGAGCCGGAGAGCGCACAACACACTGGCTACAAAAACCGGACGTTCTACCCCACTTCCTATGCATTTTGGATGGGGACCACATGGGCCCAGCGAAGAGTGGGGCAGCAGCGATTTCATGCTGGAGCTCTTTTTGCCAGCAACATGTCTGCTGAAGGAGGCGAACAACAGAGAGAATTCCCAGGTTTACGAGTAATAACAACAGAGAGAATTCCCAGGTTTACGAGTAAATGCCTGGATCCATGGTCCCAACTGCAGTCTCTGTATCCACGGATGGTCTCCACACGTCCACCTGTCTCCAACAATGACCCCAGACCCTTCTGCTGACCTCCCAGACCCCAGGTAATTAAAAGGATGTTATCTCCTTAAGAAACCGGATCCGGACCGCAACCGTGTTCACACCGCACGGAAACCGGATGCAAACGGACCGGATCCGGATAGGAACCGTACGGATCAGGTCCGGTCCGGATACGGTGCGGTCCGGACATCCGGTGCGGTTTTTACTAAACCGCAAGTGTGAACCGGGCCTTATCGCAAATTCTTTCTGTTTTAGGGAAGCAAACTTTTGTTTTTCTTAACATCTTAGTAAGGGGGCTTTTAGGACCATTGTAGTCCCTTACACACTCCAATGAGTTCTGGGTCACCATGAGCTTGCTGGTTAGCAATGTTAGCAAAGACATGCAGCAATGTATTTAACCCGGTACCTATCAACAGCTCTTCTCGTAAGCCCCCATTGCCTCTTATTTGTACATGTGGCCTGTCTTCATTACAATGGTTTCTACGACTCTATGCTGTCTGGTCTTGGAAATGGAGATAAAAGTTACATCTATTAAAGGGACTCCGAGCTCTGAAAAAAAAGGAAAGTTGTACTCACCAGGGGCTTTTTCCAGCCCAGTGCTGGTCGGGAGGTCCCACGCCGGCGTCATGGCTCCTCTCCTTCTCCCCGCTCCGGAATGGCTGGCAGGCCGCAGCCCGGGCGACACTCTCCCGAGTGTCGGGCTGCTTCTTCCGCATATGACGCGGATTACGTCCCACGCCGGCCGCCTCGCGTCATCACGGCGGCCGGCGTGAAAGTACTGCGCATGCGCGAACAAAGCGCGCATGCGCAGTACTTTCACGCCGGCCGCCGTGATGACGCGAGGCGGCCGGCGTGTGATGTAATCCGCGTCATATGCGGAAGAAGCAGCCCGACACTCGGGAGAGTGTCGCCCGGGCTGCGGCCTGCCAGCCATTCCGGAGCGGGGAGAAGGAGAGGAGCCAGGACGCCGGCGTGGGACCTCCCGACCAGCACTGGGCTGGAAAAAGCCCCTGGTGAGTACAACTTTCCTTTTTTTTCAGAGCTCGGAGTCCCTTTAATGTTCGGGGACTAAACTCCCCCTACAAAAGACATCTGTTATGGAATGACATCAAACAACACAACTCCCAAATTTTTTTTCGCCCTGGAAACACACCTGTTGGAAAAAGATACCGACCTCTGTAAAAATAAACATTTCCCTACTATCTACCATAGTTCCTTCACTAAAAAGAAACGTGGGGTTATGATAGCATTCCATAACGATCTCAAGATAAATCCCCTCGAGGTAATTACAGACCCTAATGGCAGATTTCTCATATTTATAGGACAAATTAATGACTCCACATATACGCTGGTGGCAGTGTATGGTCCGAATAGCGCCCAAAAATCCTTCTATCAAAAACTCTTCACAAAGGTCAAATCTATGCAGAAAAGCCTCTTACTACTAGGTGGTGATCTCAATGTTTGCCCCTCCCTACTAGATACTTCTTCTAAAGCCCGACAACACTCCTACACGATTGATAAACAACTTCACTGGCACGACTTGTTTGATCCCTGGCGCATACATAACCCCTCAGCTAGAGACTTCACCTTTTTCTCGACAGTACATAAGACGTACTCGAGAATTGACCTGTTCATAACAGACAAGGCCCTTCTGCAAAATGTTTCTGACCTCCATATTGGGACCAAAACATGGTCTGACCATGCACCCATCCATATAACAATAAAGGGAAATATCCCTAACTCTAAACCCCCTCTATGGAAACTGAACACCTCACTACTTTGTGATGACTCCTTTACATGTAAACTGGAAACTGAGATCAAACATTTTATTCATACTAACTGTACCCCAGACGTGGGGATAGCCGTGATTTGGTCTGCACTGAAAGCCTTCATAAGAGGGATTCTGATAAGGCAAGGCTCGTTTCTCAAAAAGAAACAGACAGAAAAATTGAACCTACTATTAAAACAAATCCAAACACGAGAAAAGCAACACAAACAAACCCCAACTTTAGAGCTAGAGAAATAATTATTTCTCCTTAGACAGGAATTAAATTCCTCATTGCAACATAAATTTGACTACCTAAGACAGAAACTGAAGCTAGACACTTACTCCCACAGCAACAAAGCAGGAGCTTACCTAGCCAGACTCATCAAATTAAAGCAAGCTAAAACGAAAATACATTTAATAAAACATCCCTCTACTCATGTAATGGAATCCAATCCTAAATCAATTGCAGATGCATTTTGTGACTATTACTCCAATCTATATAACCTACAATCAGACAACTCCATAGTTCAACCTTCTACATACACTATAACAGATTTTTTAAAGTCTATTGAACTCCCCTCCCTCACCCCCTCACAACTGGCCACCCTTAAAGGGACTCCGAGCAGTGCAGAAACTACGGAAAGATGCACATCATTTTAAAGCTCTCTTTCTCCTCTTTCCAATGATATATAAACCGCCGCCCTACGCCTTTTAGTTTTCGCTATTTTCGCGATTGAAATTGCCACGGCCGCGATTTCGATCGCGAAAATAGAGAAAACTAAAAGGTGCAGGGCAACGATTTAGGTGTCGCCAGAAAGAGGAGAAAGAGAGCTTTAAAATGATATCCATCAAGCCATAGTATATTGTATTACACAGGACGACACTTTCCCCAGTGTCAGCAGCTCCATTCTGCTGAATGCAGCTGCTGACTTTGACAAAAAGTCACCCTGTGTAATACAATATAACTATGGCTTGATGGATATCATTTTAAAGCTCGCTTTCTCCTCTTTCTGACGACACCTACGTCATCGCCCTATGCCTTTTAGTTTTCTCTATTTTCGTGATTGAAATCGCGGCCGCAGCAATTTCAATCGCGAAAATAGCGAAAACTAAAAGGCGTAGGGCGGCGGTTTATATATCATTGGAAACAGGGGAAAGAGAGCTTTAAAATGATGTGCATCTTTCCATAGTTTCTGCACTGCTCGGAGTCCCTTTAACACACCCTTCCAAGCAGAGGAAATCTCCTATGTAATCAGAGCTTTTAAACGCAACAAAGCACCAGGCTCTGATGGGTACGGAAACGAGTTTTATCTCTCCTTCAACTATTTAATCTCCCCTCTCCTAACAGACCTGTTCAATAACTTCGCCAAAACAGGCACAATCCCTGAAGAATACTTAAAAGCCATCATCATGGTTATCCCCAAAACGGGCAAAGACCATACCTTGACATCCAATTACAGACTAATTTCCCTATTAAATGTGGACACCAAGCTGTATGCTAAACTACTCGCATCAAGACTGATGAAACACTCTCCCTCATTACTGGCCCATGACCAAGTGGGCTTCACTACTGGGCGTCAAGCAGCTGACGCAACGAGGCGTGGGGCTACTGTTTTGAATCATGTGCGGCTCTGACGGATGCCTTCTCTGCTCCTAACTTTGGATGCGGAGAAGGCATTTGACAGAGTCCATTGGGAGTTTCTAAGGGCCACCCTAATCAAATTCGGTTTCTCAGGTACAATCTTATCAGCCATTATAGCACTCTACACTGTCCCGTCTGCCCAGGTCAACGTAGCTGGCTTCCTATCCAATTCCTTCTCCATTACCAATGGCACCCGTCAGGGATGCCCCCTATCCCCTATCATTTTTGTTCTAATTATGGAGACCATCGCCCAAAAAATTAGATCTAACCCCCGACATAATGGGTATCCCCATCAAAGGTACAAATCATTTGATCAGCATGTTTGCCGACGACGTAGCTCTAATGATTTCTAACCCAATAAAGTCCCTCCTGCCCCTATTAGAAACCCTAGAACATTTCTCCAGAGTGTCACTCTACAAATTAAACCATACCAAATCCTATGTTCTTCCCCTCAACATCTCTCCCGAAATGGCACTTCAACTCAAAGCTATGTTTTCGTTTACCCGGGCAGAGGGAGCAGTAACCTACTTAGGCATCCAACTGACTCAATCTCCATCAGAACTATTTAAATACAACTTCATCCCGCTTGCTGCAGATATTAAAAAAGAGTGTACCTCAATGGCGAAATGCTGGTTGTCTTGGTCTGGTCGCATAGCTGCCTTTAAATTATTCCTCTTACCAAAAATCATATATGCTCTACGCACCCTACAAATATTGATCCCAAAATCGTGGTTTTCAGCCATGAAGAAATGTATAAATAACTTTATATGGCAAGGTAAAAAAATCAGAACATCATATCAAATAATGACCCTTCCAAGACAACTGGGAGGCATGGGGGTACCAGATATAGAACAGTATTACCATGCAGCCAAATTGGACATAGTGAAACAATGGTGGTCACCTCACAGATTGATTCGGCCATCTTAGGACCAAATCTAAAAGATATTTTAATTAATATTGCAATGGGAGCTAAACCCCCACAATCCAATTACCCTGCCATTCAGGCATCATTAAGATCTTGTGAATACTTTATCAAACATCCGCCCCCCCAAAAAAAACAAAACCGTACGTCTACCAATTCCTTTATCAGTTCTCGAACATTACACCCCAGATATAAATCTACGGCCTTGGAAAGACTCGGGTATCTTGTTGTTCTTACATGACCTCTACCGCAACTCTCAACCCAAAACATTTTCAGACTTGCAGAAACAATATAACCTACCACAAACCCAAGTATTCTCCTTTCAGAGAATCTCTCATCTAATTAATAAAGAAAAAATATCACCTCTAAGTATCCACCCTACTATTTTATCCATGTTAAATTACTCAGGCCACCTTAAAGGTGGCACCTCCGTCTGGTATAAACACCTCAAGCTAGATTCCCCTTCCCCGCTTAAAAGATACTCTAACGCCTGGTCAGCAGACCTCAACTGTGAGATTTTAGTGGGCAAGTTAATATCTGTGGGCAAACTTATATCCAAAAACTCTTGCTGTAACTCCCACCTTGAACTGACTAAGAAAATCCTTTATAAATGGTACAGAACACCCAGGCAGCTTGCCACCTTTTCCACCTCCACTTCTGCCATATGTTGGAAGTGCAATTCCTACTTAGGCACTTATCTCCACATGTTCTGGCAATGCCCTCTTGTTGCTGATCTCTGGTCCAAAGTAGAAAGTCATATCCGCAATATCTCACAACCCAACTTCAACCTCACTCCTAAGCTGGCCCTTCTTTTCATAGATGCCAATCAATTCCCTTTGGAAATCTGCCCTCTAATCCTACATTTAATACTGAGCACTTTATACCTAATCACTCTTAACTGGAAATCTTAAGAAGAGATTCCATCCTACTAACTCCTAACCCACACAAAGAACAACTTGCAGATGGAACAAAAAATAAGAACCAGGATGGGTTTACCATCCACCAACTTCTACTTCCCGGATGCATGGTCACAAAATGGATTGACTTGATACCTGAGTCTTCCCGCCTAAAAAATACTACATACCTTCCCCAGCCCCCAGTCGAAATGAGCAAAGATAAGAGGCTTTCTCACATTCCTTGGAAGAGCAAGGATTAAGCCAATTGAACACATACTGTCCAAACACCTGATTCTATGATACATGTAATGGTACCTGAATATATGTCCTGTTAAGTAGAGTTTAAAGTTAAAGTTAGGAAGTTAGATTTATGTATTTGTTTTTGTTCTTGCTTTGCTTTCGGTTCTGTCTTAGGACAACTATAATCTTCCCATTAATCTTATACTAGGTACTAGATCTGACCTTTCTACTACCATGGTCTCTCAATTCGTCACCCTATATCTCTAGTGGGGGTCCGTTCTGGCCCACTGGTACCACTAGTCCATAGTTAAATATAGGTTGTTATATTATGATATTCCCCACCTGGCTACCTATTAGGTAATGTAAACGCCTGGCAGGAGACTATCATAAGACCTATGATTAAGCATTCTTCCTCTACCCCTTTCCAATACCTTGGAAATATATACATACGTAAATTGTTAGTATTCTTTTCATAAGCTCTCCCTTTCTTGGCCTAGTATTAAAATCAAGCACCTTCTGTTTAAACATGATTCTGTATTTGTTTAAATATGATCCTGTATCAGTCCAACTGCATACCTCATGTACACTTTTTGTTCAATAAGTGACTATGTAAACTCACCTTTTCTTAAACTTCAATAAAAAAGTTGTATGATAAAAAAAAAAAAAAAAAAGATCAAGGTGTAATAAAGGCAAATTCTGTATGTAATTCGCCAATCTGGAGTGTTATCAAGCACGATCAAACGTATAGCTTCCTGTTGGATTTGCGTATGATTCATAAATATACGCCAAATATTACGGCGATTCTGTCAAGTACCCCAGATGTCATGTCAAAATTTTCAGCTAATGCCAAATATTTTTCAAGTCTGGACGTAGCCAAACGATACTTCTCCATTAAACTGGCAAGGAGTTGTCAGTACAAATTTGCATTTACTTACAATAACGAACAATTTGTTTTCGCGCGGTTGCCTCAAGGTTTTCATTCTTCAAGTTCAAATTTTTGTCAAGCTATGACAAAGGTGTTATCAAAATTCTCGAGACCAGATTGTATTATCTCTTATAATGATGAAATTTTAATTTTCAGTGAAACAGAGAGTGAACATTTGACACTGCTAGATGAATTGTTCATGATCTTGTCAGAAGCAGGTCTGAAATTAACCACTTCACAACGGAGGGGTTTTACCCCTGAAGCATCAGCGCAATTTGTACATTGCAGCGCTGCTTCCATTCATTTTTTTACTGTGATATGATTGGTTATTGGGGACTGGGGTCCCCATAACCAATCATTGCACTGCAGAGCGTGGGTGTGTGTGCGCGCGCGCGCGGGTCGCGGGGGCGCGCGATCGCGCGCTGCACGTTTGTTTACATTTATTTGTTATCAATGGAGACTGCTTCTGTTTGAAGCAGTCTCCATTGTGTCCGCAATCGGCGCGTCTAATTGGATTTAGGAACGCTTGTTCCTAACATCCAATTAGTCACCTGCTGTGCTGGCTGGCTGGAGTATGCGCGCGAGGTCCCCGCCCACTCCCAGCCAGTAAACAAATAAGTGCGCCTTTCTCCGTCCCTGGGGGTGAAGCAGTGCGCAGAGGGACGGAGAAATTTAGCACTGGGGGGGTAAAGTGGTTAAATACCAACAAGGTAAAACTTTTGAAAACTGAGGTGGAATACTGGGAGTGAAAATTGCCCATGGTGTAAGACAGCCATTGCAAGAAAGGGTTAAAGCTGTCATATCACTTCCCATTCCAACCAATCACAAAGCATTGAGACAATTTCTTGGTCTTGTAAACTATTCGCGAGAATTCATAGAAGGCTTTGCTGAAAAAGCATCAGTCTTGTATGAATTATTGCAAGGAAAAAATTATGATTGTTTTGGTCCATGGGAAGACAAACGTATGCAGGCATTGAAAATTTGAAAAAGGCTGTACAAAATGCATCAGCATTAGCAACAGTTGATAGGTCACCTGAAGCTAGTTTTGCTATTCAAGTGCATGTTTCAGATGTGTCCATTTCAGTAGTTCTTTTGCAGAAACAAAGTGGAAACTGGAGAATATTGGGATATTTCTGTAGATTGTTGACACCTGTGGAAAAAGGATTTGATGTTTGTGTCAGACATTTTCTGGGAGTTCATTATGCAGTGGGATTTAATAATATCGTGGGATTTAATATTATCATTTCACAGACTCCCCATTCTACTTTGAAGCTTTTGCTAGAAAGGAATTTGCCTGGCATGATTAATCAGAAATTCAATCAGTGGTTACTAGCTCTATCGACAAAACAAATCCAGGTAGATCACAATGCCAAGTACATTCTTCCTCAACTTATGGATTATCAAGGGCAAGAACATACATGTCCTTGTGAGAGTTCAGAAACGTTTCCTTCTCTCTTTTGGTGGGAGGAGCAAAGGTCTGATGAACCAGTGTTTGTAGATGGTTCCAGACATCAAGTTGATGGAAAATATTGTACAGGCTACGCGATCTGGTATCCTAAAAGAGGTTATGCGATTCAGCATAAATTACCTGGTCATTACTTAGCACAAAGAGCAGAATTGCAAGCTGTTAAAACAGTGCTGGAATTGGATGAAACGGAGAATAAAATTCCTTTAGTGATTTACACTGATTGTACTTGGTTAACACGTTCGTTGCTAGATTATTTGCCAATTTGGAAGAGAAGAGGTTTTGTAGTTTCATCTATCAAGGCTCTTGTGTATAAAGATATGTTACAATTGATTATCGATATTGCAGAAAGGAATCCTTTAGTTTATGCAATTGTAAATGTTCCTGCTCACAGAAAAGATGATAGTGAGTTGTCTGAAGGTAATCATTTGGCAGATATGTTGGCCAAAGAAGCAGCAATGAGATTTGAAGAGATAGAACAAGAAAAGTCTAAATTGACTATTGCAGCTGAAAAGAAAGATGATGATGTCACAAAGGTATCTTTTGCAGCAAAGCAAGCTAAAGATCCTTCTTTAGTAGCTCAAATGACAGATCCTAAATCTCCTTTTGTTTGTAAGGATCAAATGTTGTTTTATGAACTGAAGGGAATTTTGTATCCAGTGATTCCTAAACATTTGCAAATGGAATTTGTTAAATTCAATCATAATAGTTTGGGACATTTGGGTCAGGAAAAGTTGTTAGAAGTTTTGAAGGAAAAATGTTACTGGGAGAAAATGGAAGAGACAGTGCAAAATGTAGTTCAATCATGTTTGATTTGTGCACAAATAAATCCCAGGCCAAAAGGACAGAAGCCACCTTTACAGAGAACTCCACCCGCAGATGGTCCTTGGTCTACACTACAAATTGATTTTATAAGTCCATTGCCTATGGGTAAATAGGGTTTGAGATATGCATTGGTTGTGGTTGATGTTTTTTCAAAATGGGTGGAAGTTATTCCTTTGAGAAAAGATGATGCATTAAGTACTGCTAGGGCTCTAGTCAGTCATGTATTTGCAACATGGGGAAATCCACAAAATATATCTAGTGACAGAGGTACACATTTTATGGGTAAAGTGATGCAAGCAATGTGTAACATTTTGGGAATTAAGCAACAATTCCATGTGCCTTATCATCCACAGTCAGCAAGCATTGTGGAAAAGATGAATAGGACAATTAAACAAAGAATTACTAAAATGCTAATGGAAAAAGGAAATACTTGGGTGTATGCAATTCCTTTTGTTTTAATGGGCATTAGAAGCACTCCTAATGAAACTACTAAATACACTCCTTTTGAGTTAATGACAGGAAGGAAAATGCCACTTTTATTTCCAAAGGAACCAAGGTTGTCTACTCCACAGAGAGAGGCTATAGACAAGTCTAAATGGCTACAATTGTTGCAGGAAAATTTGAATACAATTTTGCCACATGCTGCATATCATATGCAGAAAATGGTGCCACCTCATAATTCAAAATTTGTGAAAGGGCCATTAGTGATAATCAAGATGTTTTAAAAAAAACAGGACCATGGCACAGTAATTGGGAAGGTCCTTTTGAGATCATTGATACATTGGGTCAAGTAATGATTAAAATTAAAAGACCACAAATCTCTGCTAAAAATGTTCGTAGGCAGCAAGAAATGTGGGTTTATGTAGATCAATGCAAATTATATGTTACAAAATAATGATGCTGCATTTGTTTGGCAGATATCATGTCTGGGCATAAATCCAAGCGGAAGGAGATTGATCCAAAGAGTGGATTAAAGGGGGATGCCATGAGAGACAAAGCAACAAAAGGAAAAGGACTGATTAACGTTTTCCTGATGTTTACTCTCTATGTGACTTTGATTACTTCAGTGATCCATTGTTTAACCACTTGAGGACCTAGGGCTTTCTACCCCTTAAGGACCGGCCACTTTTTTTCCATTCAGACTACTGCAGCTTTCACAGTTTATTGCTCGCTCATACAACCTACCACCTAAATGAATTTTGGCTCCTTTTCTTGTCACTAATAAAGCTTTCTTTTGGTGCTATTTGATTGCTCCTGCGATTTTTACTTTTTATTATATTCATCAAAAAAGACATGAATTTTGGCAAAAAAATGATTTTTTTTAACTTTCTGTGCTGAAATTTTTCAAATAAAGTAAAATTTCTGTATACATGCAGCGCGAAAAATGTGGACAAACATGTTTTTGATAAAAAAAAAACCCATTCAGTGTATATTTATTGGTTTGGGTAAAAGTTATAGCGTTTACAAACTATGGTGCAAAAAGTGAATTTTCTCATTTTCAAGCATCTATGACTTTTCTGACCCCCTGTCATGTTTCATGAGGGGCTAGAATTCCAGGATAGTATAAATACCCCCCAAATTACCCCATTTTGGAAAGAAGACATCCCAAAGTATTCACTGAGAGGCATAGTGAGTTCATAGAAGATATTATTTTTTGTCACAAGTAAGCGGAAAATGACACTTTGTGAGAAAAAAAAAAAAAAAAGTTTCCATTTCTTCTAACTTGCGACAAAAAAAAAAATGAAATCTGCCACGGACTCACCATGCCCCTCTCTGAATACCTTGAAGGGTCTACTTTCCAAAATGGGGTCATTTGTGGGGTGTGTTTACTGTCCTGACATTTTGGGGGGTGCTAAATTGTAAGCACCCCTGTAAAGCCTAAAGGGGCTCATTGGACTTTGGACCCCTTAGCACAGTTAGGCTGCAAAAAAGGTGCCACACATGTGGTATTGCCGTACTCAGGAGAAGTAGTATAATGTGTTTTGGGGTGTATTTTTACACATACCCATGCTGGGTGGGAGAAATATCTCTGTAAATGACAATTTGTTAATTTTTTTTACACACAATTGTCCATTTACAGAGATCTTTCTCCCACTCAGCATGGGTATGTGTAAAAATACACCACAAAACACATGATACTACTTCTCCTGAGTACGGCAATACCACATGTGTGGCACTTTTTTGCACCCTAACTGCGCTAAAGGGCCCAAAGTCCAATGAGTACCTTTAGGATTTCACAGGTCATTTTGAGAAATTTAGTTTCAAGACTACTCCTCACGGTTTAGGGCCCCTAAAATGCCAGGGCAGTATAGGAACCCCACAAATGACCCCATTTTAGAAAGAAGACACCCCAAGGTATTCCGTTAGGAGTATGGTGAGTTCATAGAAGATTTTATTTTTTGTCAAAAGTTAGCGGAAAATGACACTTTGTGAAAAAACACAATTAAAATCAATTTCCGCTAACTTGTGACAAAAAATAAAATCTTCTATGAACTCGCCATACTACTAACAAAATACCTTGGGGTGTCTTCTTTCTAAAATGGGGTCATTTGTGGGGTTCCTATACTGCCCTGGCATTTTAGGGGCCCTAAACCGTGAGGAGTAGTCTTGAAACGAAATTTCTCAAAATGACCTGTGAAATCCTAAAGGTACTCATTGGACTTTGGGCCCTTTAGCGCAGTTAGGGTGCAAAAAAAGTGCCACACATGTGGTATCGCCATACTCGGGAGAAGTAGTACAATGTGTTTTGGGGTGTATTTTTACACATACCCATGCTGGGGGGGAGAAATACCTCTGTAAATGGACAATTGTGTGTAAAAAAATCAAAAGATTGTCATTTACAGAAGTATTTCTCCCACCCAGCATGGGTATGTGTAAAAATACACCCCAAAACACATTATACTACTTCTCCCGAGTACGGCGATACCACATGTGTGGCACTTTTTTGCACCCTAACTGCACTAAGGGGCCCAAAGTCCAATGAGTACCTTTAGGATTTCACAGGTCATTTTTGTTTCAAGACTACTCCTCACGGTTTAGGGCCCCTAAAATGCCAGGGCAGTATAGGAACCCCACTAATGACCCCATTTTAGAAAGAAGACACCCCAAGGTATTCCGTTAGGAGTATGGTGAGTTCATAGAAGTTTTTATTTTTTTGTCACAAGTTAGCGGAAATTGATTTTAATTGTTTTTTTTCCCAAAGTGTCATTTTCCGCTAACTTGTGACAAAAAATAAAATCTTCTATGAACTCACCATACTCCGTACGGAATACCTTTGGGTGTCTTCTTTCTAGAATGGGGTCATTTGTGGGGTTCCTATACTGCCCTGGCATTTTAGGGGCCCTAAACCGTGAGGAGAAGTCTTGAAACCAAATGTCGCAAAATGACCTGCGAAATCCTAAAGGTACTCATTGGACTTTGGGCCCCTTAGCGTACTTAGGGTGTAAAAAAAAGTGCCACACATGTGGTACCGCCGTACTCAGGAGAAGTAGTATAATGCGTTTTGGGGTGTATTTTTACACATACCCATGCTAAGTGGGAGAAATAGCTCTGTAAATGACAATTGTTTGATTTTTTTACACACAATTGTCCATTTACATAGAAATTTCTCCCACCCAGCATGGGTATGTGTAAAAATACACCCCAAAACACATTATACTACTTCTCCTGAGTACGGCGGTACCACATGTGTGACACTTTTTTGCAGCCTAGGTGCGCTAAGGGGCCCAACGTCCTATTCACAGGTCATTTTGAGGCATTTGTTTTCTAGACTACTCCTTGCGGTTTAGGGCCCCTAAAATGCAAGGGCAGTATAGGAACCCCACAAGTGACCCCATTTTAGAAAGAAGACACCCCAAGGTATTCCGTTAGGTGTATGGCGAGTTCATAGAAGATTTTATTTTTTGTCACAAGTTAGTGAAAAATGACACTTTGTGAAAAAAAAACAATAAAAATCAATTTCCGCTAACTTTTGACAAAAAATAAAATCTTCTATGAACTTGTCATACACCTAACAGAATACCTTGGGGTGTCTTTTTTTCTAAAATGGGGTCACTTGTGGGGTTCCTATACCGCCCTGGCATTTTACAGGCCCAAAACCGTGAGTAGTCTGGAAACCAAATGTCTCAAAATGACTGTTCAGGGGTATAAGCATCTGCAAATTTTGATGACAGGTGGTCTATGAGGGGGCGAACTTTGTGGAACCGGTCATAAGCAGGGTGGCCTTTTAGATGACAGGTTGTATTGGGGCTGATCTGATGGATAGGAGTGCTAGGGGGGTGATAGGAGGTGATTGATGGGTGTCTCAGGGGGTGGTTAGAGGGGAAAATAGATGCAATCAATGCACTGGGCAGGTGATCGGAAGGGGGTCTGAGGGGGATCTGAGGGTTTGGCCGAGTGATCAGGAGCCCACACGGGGCAAATTGGGGCCTGATCTGATGGGTAGGTGTGCTAGGGGGTGACAGGAGGTGATTGATGGGTGTCTCAAGGTGTGATTAGAGGGGGGAATAGATGCAAGCAATGCACTGGCGAGGTGATCAGGGCTGGGGTCTGAGGGCATTCTGAGGGTGTGGGCGGGTGATTGAGTGCCCTAGGGGCAGATAGGGGTCTAATCTGATAGGTAGCAGTGACAGGGGGTGATTGATGGGTAATTAGTGGGTGTTTAGGGTAGAGAACAGATGTAAACACTGCACTTGGGAGGTGATCGGACGTCGGATCTGCGGGCAATCTATTGGTGTGGGTGGGTGATCAGATTGCCCGCAAGGGGCAGGTTAGGGGCTTATTGATGGGTGGCAGTGACAGCGGGTGATTGATGGGCGGCAGTGACAGGGGGTGATTGATGGGTGGCAGTGACAGGGGGTGATTGATGGGTGATTGATAGGTGATTGACAGGTAATCAGTGGGTTATTACAGGGGAGAACAGATGTAAATATTGCACTGGCGAATTGATAAGGGGGGGTCTGAGGGCAATCTGAGCGTGTAGGCGGGCGATTGGGTGCCCGCAAGGGGCAGATTAGGGTCTGATCTGATGGGTAACAGTGACAGGTGGTGATAGGGGGTGATTGATGGGTGATTGATGGGTGATTGATGGGTAATTAGTGGGTGTTTAGAGGAGAGAATAGATGGAAACACTGCGCTTGGGTGGTGATCTGATGTCGGATCTGCGGGCGATCTATTGGTGTGGGTGGGTGATCAGTTTGCCCGCAAGGGGCAGGTTAGGGGCTGATTGTTGGGTGGCAGTGACAGGGGGTGATTGATGGGTGATAGGTGATTGGCAGGTGATTGACAGGTGATCAGTGAGTTATTACAGGGAAGGCCAGATGTAATTAATGCACTGGCGAATTTATAAGGGGGGGGGTCTGAGGGCAATCTGAGCATGTGGGCGGGTGATTGGGTGCCCGCAAGGGGCAGATTAGGGTCTGATCTGATAGGTAACAGTGATGGTTGGTGATAGGGGGTGATTGATGGGTAATTAGTGGGTGTTTAGAGAAGATAACAGATGTAAACAATACATTTGGGAGGTAATCTGACGGCGGGTTTGCGGGCGATCTAATGGTGTGGGTGGGTGATCAGATTGCCCGCAAGGGGCAGGTTAGGGGCTGATTGATGGGTGGCAGTGACAGGGGGTGATTGATGGGTGATAGGTGATTGGCAGGTGATTGACAGGTGATCAGTGGGTTATTACAGGGAAGAACAGATGTAATTAATGCACTGGTGAATTGATAAGGGGGGGTCAGAGGGCAATCTGAGCGTGTGGGCGGGTGATTGGGTGCCCGCAAGGGGCAGATTAGGGTCTGATCTGATAGGTAAAAGTGACAGGTGGTGATAGGGGGTGATTGATGGGTGATTGATGGGTAATTAGTGGGTGTTTAGAGGAGAGAATAGATGTAAACAATGGATTTTGGAGGTGATCTGATGTCGGATCTGCGGGCGATCTATTGGTGTGGGGGGGTGATCAGATTGCCCGCAAGGGGCAGGTTAGGGGCTGATTGATGGGTGGCAGTGACAGGGGGTGATTGACGGGTGATTGACGGGTGATTGACAGGTGATAGACAGGTGATTGACAGGTGATCAGGGGGGATAGATGCATACAGTACATGGGGGGTGGGGGTCTGGGGGGGGGGTGGGTGGGTGATCAGTTTGCCCGCAAGGGGCAGGTTAGGGGCTGATTGTTGGGTGGCAGTGACAGGGGGTGATTGATGGGTGATAGGTGATTGGCAGGTGATTGACAGGTGATCAGTGAGTTATTACAGGGAAGGCCAGATGTAATTAATGCACTGGCGAATTTATAAGCGGGGGGGTCTGAGGGCAATCTGAGCATGTGGGCGGGTGATTGGGTGCCCGCAAGGGGCAGATTAGGGTCTGATCTGATAGGTAACAGTGATGGTTGGTGATAGGGGGTGATTGATGGGTAATTAGTGGGTGTTTAGAGAAGATAACAGATGTAAACAATACATTTGGGAGGTAATCTGACGGCGGGTTTGCGGGCGATCTAATGGTGTGGGTGGGTGATCAGATTGCCCGCAAGGGGCAGGTTAGGGGCTGATTGATGGGTGGCAGTGACAGGGGGTGACAGGGGGTGATTGATGGGTGATAGGTGATTGGCAGGTGATTGACAGGTGATCAGTGGGTTATTACAGGGAAGAACAGATGCAATTAATGCACTGGTGAATTGATAAGGGGGGGTCAGAGGGCAATCTGAGCGTGTGGGCGGGTGATTGGGTGCCCGCAAGGGGCAGATTAGGGTCTGATCTGATAGGTAAAAGTGACAGGTGGTGATAGGGGGTGATTGATGGGTGATTGATGGGTAATTAGTGGGTGTTTAGAGGAGAGAATAGATGTAAACAATGGATTTTGGAGGTGATCTGATGTCGGATCTGCGGGCGATCTATTGGTGTGGGGGGGTGATCAGATTGCCCGCAAGGGGCAGGTTAGGGGCTGATTGATGGGTGGCAGTGACAGGGGGTGATTGACGGGTGATTGACGGGTGATTGACAGGTGATAGACAGGTGATTGACAGGTGATCAGGGGGGATAGATGCATACAGTACATGGGGGGGGGGGGGTCTGGGGGGGGGTCTGGGGAGAATCTGAGGGGTGGGGGGGTGATCAGGAGGGAGCGGGGGGCAGGGGGGGGGGATAAAAAAAAAATAGCGTTGACAGATAGTGACAGGGAGTGATTGATGGGTGATTAGGGGGGTGATAGGGTGCAAACAGGGGTCTGGGGGGTGGGCAGGGGGGGGTCTGAGGGGTGCTGTGGGCGATCTGGGGCAGGGGGGGGGGAAATCAGTGTGCTTGGTGCAGACTAGGGTGGCTGCAGCCTGCCCTGGTGGTCCCTCGGACATTGGGACCACCAGGGCAGGAGGCAGCCTGTATAATACACTTTGTAAACATTACAAAGTGTATTATACACTTTGTATGCGGCGATCGTCGGGTTAACATCCCGCCGGCGCTTCCGTATGGCCGGCGGGATGTTGCGGCGGGTGAGCAGCGCCAGGCGGAGGCGGAGGATCGCGTCACTGATGACGCGATCGCTCCGCCCATGCCCCTACAAGGACCGCCGCCAATTGTCAATACGGCGGTCCTTGCGGGGTGCACTTCCCGGCCACCAATTGTACATACGGCGGTCGGGAAGTGGTTAACAAGGACTGTGCAAGCTGAACAAACAGACTTAAGCTCTGAAGTTTAGATAAAGGAAAATACAATATCAAGAGGAAAAGGCTATTCTTAAGCAGCCCATACACTCAGCCGATTTTCTGGCCGACCGATCGATCCCGATCGATCGATCGATCAATCGATTGCAAATCGGTTGGCCAATCGACCGATCGACGGCCGATTTCGATCGATTTCGATGGATTTCCATCGAACTTGCAGGGTGGAAAATTTAGGTCGATCTGATGAGATTGCTTATCAGTTTGCATTGGCCTTAATGGAAATCTGATGGCAAAAAAATGCCATCAGATCGAATTTCAATAGATTTCAAACTGAAATCTATTGGAATTCTATCCTGGTAAAAAATGTTCTAAAAACGCATCAGATAGATCATCAGATGCATTTCTTATCTATCTGCTGCCAATCTGACGAGTGTATGGGCACCTATTTATGCAGAATTTTTTTTAACAAAGGCTATTCTTATGCAGAATTTTTTAAAGAGAGTACTGTAGATACAAAAAAATGACATTGTAGGATGTTTTTGCTTAGGTTCAGATAATGATTGTTGTTTACAATAGTTTTTCCAACATAATACAAATATAGGTGTCCAAGCAGTAATAGAATCAAGAAATGTATTCACTAAATTGACTGGACAATATATCCATAATGATATGACAGGAAATATAAGTTGTAGTTTAACTGAATTTAATTTCTGGTACATACAAATCAAGGGCAATGACACAGTAATTTGGTCTGGAAATTTTACCAAAGGAAATACGAATGAGAATATGAGAGGGGAAAAAGGGGAAAATGATATTTTATTGTCCCAAGGTGTAATGGTATTCTTATTTCCTGATAGTAATACAATTAAAATTGATGTTGAAGGAGATATCAATAGATTTTGGGAATTTCAAATATCTAGAGGAAATGAAGTAGCAAATATAAAAATTAATTTGACTGTGACAAAGATAGTGTATCCGGAGATTAAAGTTATGCAACGTTCTTTAGAAGTTAAAGAAAGTTATAATGATAGACAAATGATATGCAATACTAGTGTATTGTTACCTCCAAATGCAACTTTGACATGGCGTAAAAATAATGCATTTTTGGGAAATTTTTATAAAGGTAATATCCATGTAATTAACCACCCTGGCGTTCTATTAAGATCGCCAGGGCAGCTGCGGGAGGGTTTTTTTTAAATAAAAAAAAAACTATTTCATGCAGCCAACTGAAAGTTGGCTGCATGAAAGCCCACTAGAGGGCGCTCCGGAGGCGTTCTTCCAATCGCCTCCGGCGCCCAGAATAAACAAGGAAGGCCGCAATGAGCGGCCTTCCTTGTTTTGCTTAGATCGTCGCCATAGCGACTAGCGGAGTGACGTCATGGACGTCAGCCGACGTCCTGACGTCAGCCGCCTCCGATCCAGCCCTTAGCGCTGGCCGGAACTTTTTGTTCCGGCTACGCTGGGCTCAGGCGGCTGGGGGGACCCTCTTTCGCCGCTGCTCGCGGCGGATCGCCGCAGAGCGGCGGCGATCAGGCAGCACACGCGGCTGGCAAAGTGCCGGCTGCGTGTGCTGCTCTTTATTTGATGAAAATCGGCCCAGCAGGGCCTGAGCGGCAGCCTCCGGCGGTGATGGACGAGCTGAGCTCGTCCATACCGCTAGGCTGGTTAACCAAGGTGCTAAAGGGAGGGTAAAATGGATACATTCTAAATTGATTTATTATTTAAAAGAAGTGGCTATGGAAGATAGTGGAATCTATAAATGCTGTATTAGTCTACAAGGATTCCCTACTAAATGTGATATGACTCAAATCATAGTGAAATCTCCTGAAAGAACCATTTGTAATGATAAAAGATTATACGAGTCCTTTTCAATTCAATCATTTCCAGACCAAACCACTGTTGAGAGAAGGTAGATTTGTGATAATTGTTTGGAAGTTTAATATTTCAAGTTGGAAAATTTCCACAAGATATCCAATATGCCAAAATGATCTTGCAAATTTGATACATGGAATGGAACAATGGTTTGAAAATAGTTTTGAAACTTTCCCTAGGAACAAGCGAGGCATTATAGAGGGTATTTTAGGAGGTGCAGGAACCATTGGTGCCATAACTAACAGCTTGGATGTAAAGACCTTGAAATCTGATTTAGAAACAGTGGGTTTGTTGGGAGCTAAAGGATTAAAGGTGCAAAGGAATATAAACCAATTGATGGAGAATATGATAATATGAACTGCATCTGTTTTAGGCCCTTCCGTATCACATTTGCAAGATATAGCTTTGATATTGATTGATAGTGAACAGAAGTCACAGTTGGCAAGGATATGTTTGGAAACCCAAACTGAATATTCAACAAATTTTATAGCACAGGCTTTCCATGGAGGAATAACACTTCTGGGAATATTATGAAGTTTACCCAAGAAATATAAATATGCATTGAATCATATAGATTTGTGGATTAATAAATGGTATGGGTGCAATCAAAATGAATGCATTAGTACATCAATGATACCTATAGCAGGTGAAGAACAGATTTTAGTGCCTGTGACAATATTAGGGGTTCCAGTTAGTGATACACAATTATTGTGTTATCAAATGTTTTATAATGATTTTGCCACGAATGAAGGAAGTAATGATGTTGATCAATTAGATTTATCATCATGTTTACATTTTCAATCAAAGGTTATTAGTTTGCCTAATCAGGGAAAGCCTATTTCCCATTCATGCTATCGCAATCAAAGTCTGTGCACTGCAAGGATTGAAAGGGTTAACACTCACACAGATCTAATTACACATGTAGAATAAAAAAAGATTTGTTTCCAAGTAATATCTAGTGAGGAAATAGTTAAAGGGTATTTTAATTCTTGTATTCATTCAGAAAAGTTAGTTAGAGGTCTATATTGTGCAGAAGGGGATATAAATGCAGTTAGTCTAGATGATGTAAGAATTAATATTACATATTTGATATCTGAAGATGTTGATCTTCTCCCTATACAATATAATGTTTCACAAATTAATGAATTTCCTTGGGAAAAGTGGACAAAAGAAATAATTAAAGACAAAGGATTATTGTTAGCCTTATTAACCACTTGCCGACCGCCTACTTCATATTGGCGGCGGCAAAGTGGCAGCCCCAGGACCACGTAACGCAGATTGGCGTCAGGTCCTGGGGCACTCTCTGGCCGGGGATCGCGCGCATCCGCCGGCAATAGGCTCCGCCCACCCGCGACGTCAACCCGCCGGCCAATCGGAAGCGCCGGCGGGTTGTTAACCCGACGATCGCCGGATAGGAAGCGTATAATACGCTTTGTAATGTTTACAAAGTGTATTATACAGGCTGCCTCCTGCCCTGGTGGTCCCAGTGTCCGAGGGACCACCAGGGCAGGCTGCAGCCACCCTAGTCTGCACCCAAACACACTGATCTGCCCCCCCCTGCCCCCTGTACCCCTCAGACTAGAGATGAGCCGAAATTTTCGAAATTTCGAACTGCTTTTATTACGAATGCGAAATTTAACATTACGACCCAAATTCGTAATTTCGTAATTAATTTTCAAATCGTAATTTACAATTTCGTAATCGAAATTTCACTCCCGTAATGACGAATTTCGTGTCTCCAACCGAAATTTTACTTTTTCAGGTTTGTAAGGGTTTCTATCCCTCTAGATGCCTAAAATGAATAGCAGCTCCTCCTCCTCCTCCTCCTCCCTCTCTCTCTCTCCCTCTCTCTCTCTCTCTCTCTCTCTCTCTCTCTCTCTCTCTCTCTCTCTCTCTCTCTCTCTCTCCAGAGATTTGTAGTATTTCAAAACCATACTCACATTCATGACATGTCCAGGGATCAAACCCAGGCCAACCACATGGAAGACAGCTATGCTCACCACCATACCACCAAACACACACTAAATAGACTGCTAACCTAAATCTTACTTGTAGACAGTCATATGAGACACATGCTGGGTGCAGGGCTTTGTGATTGGACCATGGACCATGCGATAGAGTGAGGTGCAAAAATGAAATCATGCCTAGCAGAGGATGGTTTCACAATGCTAAATGCTAGGCTGGCTGTGGTGCAATTGGTTAGTGCGTCTGGCTGGTAACAGCAAGGTTACAGGTTCGATTCCATCCAGGCATGTCTTTTCCTTTTGCGTTCAACAGTTGTCCAAACAGAGCCAACAGAGCCCCAGATAGCCATGTAGAGTTAGGTCACAGCTAGCCTGGCTGTGGTGCAATTGGTTAGTGTGTCTGGCTGGTAACAGCAAGGTTACAGGTTCGATTCCATCCAGGCATGTCTTTTCCTTTTGAGTTCAACAGTTGTCCAAACACCGAGCACAAAGTTTTGCATGCGTAAAGTTTTACGCACGCAAAATACCCCATGGGGTTCAATGGCGCAGCGCGCGCACGCAAAAGGAAAAGACATGCCTGGATGGAATCAAACCTGTAACCTTGCTGTTACCAGCCAGACACACTAACCAATTGCACCACAGCCAGGCTAGCTGTGACCTAACTCTACATGGCTATCTGGGGCTCTGTTGGCTCTGTTTGGACAACTGTTGAACGCAAAAGGAAAAGACATGCCTGGATGGAATCGAACCTGTAACCTTGCTGTTACCAGCCAGACACACTAACCAATTGCACCACAGCCAGGCTAGCTGTGACCTAACTCTACATGGCTATCTGGGGCTCTGTTGGCTCTGTTTGGACAACTGTTGAACGCAAAAGGAAAAGACATGCCTGGATGGAATCGAACCTGTAACCTTGCTGTTACCAGCCAGACACACTAACCAATTGCACCACAGCCAGGCTAGCTGTGACCTAACTCTACATGGCTATCTGGGGCTCTGTTGGCTCTGTTTGGACAACTGTTGAACGCAAAAGGAAAAGACATGCCTGGATGGAATCGAACCTGTAACCTTGCTGTTACCAGCCAGACACACTAACCAATTGCACCACAGCCAGCCTAGCATTTAGCACTGTGAAACCATCCTCTGCTAGGCATGATTTCATTTTTGCACCTCACTCTATCGCATGGTCCAATCACAAAGCCCTGCACCCAGCATGTGTCTCATATGACTGTCTACAAGTAAGATTTAGGTTAGCAGTCTATTTAGTGTGTGTTTGGTGGTATGGTGGTGAGCATAGCTGTCTTCCATGTGGTTGGCCTGGGTTTGATCCCTGGACATGTCATGAATGTGAGTATGGTTTTGAAATACTACAAATCTCTGGAGAGAGAGAGAGAGAGAGAGAGAGAGAGAGAGAGAGAGAGAGAGAGAGAGAGAGAGAGAGAGAGAGAGAGAGAGAGGAGGAGGAAGAGGAGGAGGAGTGGTTGGTTATTCATTTTAGGCATCTAGAGGGATAGAAACCTTTGCAAACTTTAAAATACTAAATTTCGTAATCGTAATTACGAAAATTTGCGTAATTTGCGAAAATTACGAAATTTCGATTACTGCTAAAATCGTAATTGTAGTAATTTCGCGAAATTTCGGAAATTCGTAATTAGGTCATTACGCTCATCCCTACCTCAGACCCCCCCCTGCCCACCCCCCAGACCACCGTTTGCACACAATCACCCCCCTAATCACCCATCAATCACTCCCTGTCACTATCTGTCAACGCTATTTTTTTTTTTTAGTCCCTAAACTGCCCCCTGCTCCCTCCTGATCACCCCCCCACCCCTCAGATTCTCCCCAGACCCTCCCCCCCCTGTGTACTGTATGCATCTATCCCCCCTGATCACCTGTCAATCACCCGTCAATCACCCCCTGTCACTGCCACCCATCAATCAGCCCCTAACCTGCCCCTTGCGGGCAATCTGATCACCCCCCCACACCAATAGATCGCCCGCAGATCCGACATCAGATCACCTCCCAAATCCATTGTTTACATCTATTCTCTCCTCTAAACACCCACTAATTACCCATCAATCACCCATCAATCACCCCCTATCACCACCTGTCACTTTTACCCATCAGATTAGACCCTTGCGGGCACCCAATCACCCGCCCACACGCTCAGATTGCCCTCAAACCCCCCCTTATCGATTCGCCAGTGCATTATTTACATCCGTTCTTCCCTGTAATAACCCACTGATCACCTGTCAATCACCCCCTGTCACTGCCACCCATCAATCACCCCCTGTCACTGCCACCCATCAATCAGCCCCTAACCTGCCCCTTGCGGGCAATCTGATCACCCACCCACACCAATAGATCGCCCGCAGATCCGACATCAGATCACCTCCCAAGTGCAGTGTTTACATCTCTTCTCTCCTCTAAACACCCACTAATTACCCATCAATCACCCCCTATCACCACCTGTCACTGTTACCCATCAGATTAGACCCTAATCTGCCCCTTGCGGGCACCCAATCACCCGCCCACACCTCAGAACGCCCTCAGACCCCAGCCCTGATCACCTCGCTAGTGCATTGCTTGCATCTATTTCCCCCCTCTAATCACACCTTGAGACACCCATAAATCACCTCCTGTCACCCCCTAGCACACCTACCCATCAGATCAGGCCCTAATTTGCCCCGTGTGGGCTCCTGATCACTCGGCCAAACCCTCAGATCCCCCACAGACCCCCTTCCGATCACCTCCCCAGTGCATTGATTGCATCTATTTTCCCCTCTAACCGCCCCCTGAGACACCCATCAATCACCTCCTGTCACCCCCCTAGCACTCCTATCCATCAGATCAGGCCCAATACATCCTGTCATCTAAGAGGCCACCCTGCTTATGACCGTTTCCACAAAATTTGCCCCCTCATAGACCACCTGTCATCAAAATTTGCAGATGCTTATACCCCTGAACAGTCATTTTGAGAAATTTGGTTTCCAGACTAGTCACAGTTTTGGGCCCGTAAAATGCCAGGGCAGTATAGGAACCCCACAAGTGACCCCATTTTAGAAAGAAGACACCCCAAGGTATTCTGTTAGGTGTATGATGAGTTCATAGAAGATTTAATTTTTTGTCAAAAGTTAGAGGAAATTGGATTTTTATTGTTTTTTTCACAAAGTGTCATTTTTCACTAACTTGTGACAAAAAATAAAATCTTCTATGAACTCACCATACCCCTAACGGAATACCTTGGGGTGTCTTCTTTCTAAAATGGGGTCACTTGTGGGGTTCCTATACTGCCCTGGCATTTTAGGGGCCCTAAACCGTGGGGAGTAGTCTAGAAAACAAATGCCTCAAAATGACCTGTGAATAGGACGTTGGGCCCCTTAGCGCACCTAGGCTGCAAAAAAGTGTCACACATGTAGTATCGCCATACTCAGGAGAAGTAGTATAATGTGTTTTGTGGTGTATTTTTACACATACCCATGCTGGGTGGGAGAAATCTCTCTGTAAATGGACAATTGTGTGTAAAAAAAAAATCAAAAATGTGGCATTTACAGAGATATTTCTCCCACCCAGCATGGTTATATGTAAAAATACACCACAAAACACATTATACTACTTCTTCTGAGTACGGCGATACCACATGTGTGACACTTTTTTGCAGCCTAACTGTGCTAAGGGGCCCAAAGTCCAATGAGTACCTTTAGGATTTCACAGGTCATTTTGAGACATTTGGGTTCAAGACTACTCCTCACGGTTTAGGGCCCCTAAAATTCCAGGGCAGTATTGGAACCCCACAAATGACCCCATTCTAGAAAGAAGACACCCCAAGGTATTCTGTTAGGTGTATGATGAGTTCATAGAAGATTTTATTTTTTGTCAAAAGTTAGCGGAAATTGGATTTTTATTGTTTTTTTCACAAAGTGTCATTTTTCACTAACTTGTGACAAAAAATAAAATCTTCTATGAACTCACCATACCCCTAACGGAATACCTTGGGGTGTCTTCTTTCTAAAATGGGGTCACTTGTGGGGTTCCTATACTGCCCTGGCATTTTAGGGGCCCTAAACCGTGAGGAGTAGTCTAGAATCCAAATGCCTCAAAATGACCTGTGAATAGGACGTTAGGCCCCTTAGCGCACCTAGGTTGCAAAAAAGTGTCACACATGTGGTATCGCCGTACTCAGAAGAAGTAGTATAATGTGTTTTGGGGTGTATTTTTATACATACCCATGCTGGGTGGGAGAAATCTCTCTGTAAATGGACAATTGTGTGTAAAAAAAAATCAAATAATTGTCATTTACAGAGATATTTCTCCCACCTAGCATCTGTATGTGTAAAAATACACCCCAAAACACATTATACTACTTCTCCTGAGTACGGCGGTACCACATGTGTGGCACTTTTTTGCACCCTAAGTGCGCTAAGGGTCCCAAAGTCCAATGAGTACATTTAGGATTTCACAGGTCATTTTGCGACATTTGGTTTCAAGACTACTCCTCACGGTTTAGGGCCCCTAAAATGCCAGGGCAGTATAGGAACCCCACAAATGACCCCATTTTAGAAAGAAGACACCCCAAGGTATTCCGTTAGGAGTATGGTGAGTTCATAGAAGATTTTATTTTTGTCACAAGTTAGCGGAAAATGACACTTTGTGAAAAAAAACAATTAAAATCAATTTCCGCTAACTTGTGACAAATAATAAAATCTTCTATGAACTCACCATACTCCTAACGGAATACCTTGGGGTGTCTTCTTTCTAAAATGGGGTCATTAGTGGGGTTCCTATATTGCCTTGGCATTTTAGGGGCCCTAAACCGTGAGGAGTAGTCTTGAAACAAAAATGACCTGTGAAATCCTAAAGGTACTCATTGGACTTTGGGCCCCTTAGCGCAGTTAGGGTGCAAAAAAGTGCCACACATTTGGTATCGCCGTACTCAGGAGAAGTAGTATAATGTGTTTTGGGGTGTATTTTTCCACATACCCATGCTGAGTGGGAGAAATGTCTCTATAAATTGACAATTGTGTGTAAAAAAAAAAAAAAAAAAATTGTCATTTACGGAGATATTTCTCCCACCCAGCATGGGTATGTGTAAAAATACACCCCAAAACACATTATACTACTTCTCCTGAGTACGGCAATACCACATGTGTGGCACTTTTTTGCAGCCTAACTGCGCTAAGGGGCCCAAAGTCCAATGAGCATCTTTAGGCTTTACAGGGGTGCTTACAATTAGGCACCCCCCAAAATGCCAGGACAGTGAACACACCCCACAATTGACCCCATTTTGGAAAGTAGACACTTCAAGGTATTCAGAGAGGAGCATAGTGAGTCCGTGGCAGATTTCATTTTTTTTTGTCGCAAGTTAGAAGAAATTGAAACTTTTTTTTTTTTTTCTTCTGTCACAAAGTGTCATTTTCCGCTAACTTGTGACAAAAAATAAAATCTTCAATGAACTCACCATGCCTCTCACTGAATACTTTGGGATGTCTTCTTTCCAAAATGGGGTCATTTGGGGGGTATTTGTACTATCCTGGAATTTTAGACCCTCATGAAACCTGACAGGTGCGCAGAAAAGTCAGAGATGCTTGAAAATGGGAAAATTCACTTTTTGCACCATAGTTTGTAAACGCTATAACTTTTACCCAATCCAATAAATATACACTAAATGGTTTTTTTTTATCAAAGACATGTAGCAGAATAACTTTCGCGCTCAAATGTATAGGAAATTTTACTTTATTTGAAAAATGTCAGCACAGAAAGTTAAAAAAGTCATTTTTTGGACAAAATTCATGTCTTTTTTGATGAATATAATAAAAAGTAAAACTCGCAGCAGCAATCAAATAGCACCAAAAGAAAGCTGTATTAGTGACAAGAAAAGGAGGTAAAATTCATTTAGGTGGTAGGTTGTATGACTGAGCAATAAACCGTGAAAGCTGCAGTGGTCCGAATGGAAAAAAAGGCTCTGGTCCTTAAGGGGTTTTATGACTGCAGTCCTTAAGTGGTTAAAATAATTGCATGCTGCAGAAATTAAATTTAACCATCAGCAAGGAGTATTGGAAAATATAGAGCATGATTTTGTTACATTTTCTAGTATCTTTTTGGAATAGTTTGAAAAAATCAATAAGTACTTTAGGAAAAACTTCAGTAACATCAGCTGCAGGAAATGTCTTATTACATTTTATAATTATTTTGTTTATGATAATGGTACTTTGTATGATATGCCAAATAGTCTTAGCATTTAAGATTAAGACATATTATCAATTAATGAAAATTGAAATTAGTAAGGGTGAAGAATATATCAAAACATTAGTTCAAAGGAAATTGGTAAATTGATTAGTGTCAACAGAAATACTGAGAAGGGAAATATATCTTTGACAAATCTCTTGAAACCAGAATGATTGAGATACCATTGTGATATGAATGAAGAATGAATGCTATTGTATTATTGAAATATTATTTTATTTCAATAAAGGGGGACATATGTATATGGATATATTCGATAAAGGTCCTGATTGATATGGATCCTATCAATCAACAATGAAGTATTTGTTAATTAATGGTCAAGTCGAATATATATATATATATATATATATATATATATATATATATATATATATATATATATATAGTTGTCCTGGTTTGAAGGTTGAAAGGATGTTTCAGGAAGATTTTGCTCAGAGAATTCCCTTCCCCCGTGTGACTTGAGACAAGTACTGTCCGGCTATTTTGGTAAAAGAATGTGACCTTTTGTGAAGAATAGCAGGAGCAGTTGTTAAGTTGCCATCAAATTGCTAAGCTTGAAAAGGTATTACTATTACAAAGTATAAAGTATTTGGTATTATGAATATTGTTGTAGTGGGATCAGCAGATGCTATTTAGAATAGGAGGAGGAGTGTATAAAAAAGAATATTATGTAAAATGAATAATCCTAAAAAGGAATTGTTCCCAGTGTCAGATAAGCCAGGATTTTATCAGCTGTTGTGTATTTAAATGAGTAGAAGGAGGAGACACACACACACATTCTCACACATTTTCATCTCTTGAATGACACACTTCGTGTCACAAGCATACACAGAAAACTCAGAACTATTATATTTTTAATCTTTTCATTGTTTGAAATTACTTATAACTATTTTATTTTGCTGTGAAGAATTGTAATCATTGACTTTATATTATGAAGAAATAGTGAGTATTAAACACCTCACTTATTTAAAAATCCTTTTCAGTCTACTATTTTTGATCATTATCAGGAGGTCTGTTAGCTTGCTCCTTGCTGACTTTTGTTGCTGAAAAGCACCACCAAAACAGCTCTTTTGAGAGCTAATGTTCTTATGATGTGTTTTTTTTTTTGTGAGTGTGTGGCCCACTGACACTTGCATGTACAGCCTTGCTAATTGCTATACTGTGCCAGGCCCAGCACATTTAGTGCCTACCTTTTCACTGCACCTGTGTGTGTGCCAGCTGCACATTGTATTGTAATACCAGTCACTGTATACCTTTCACTGCACCTGTGTGACAGCACGCAGTTTTATATACCAGTCACTGCATACCTGATCACTGCACCTGTGTGACAGCTGCACATTGTATTGTAATACCAACCAGTCACTGTATACCTTTCACTGCACCTGTGTAACAGCTGCACATTGTATTGTAATACCAATCACTGTATACCTTTCACTGCACCTGTGTGACCGCACACTGTTTTATATACCAGTCCATGCATACCTGTTAACTGCACCTAAGTGACATTCTATTGTAATACCAGTCACTGCATACCTTTCACTGCATCTGCGACTGCACATTGTATAAGTGTGTATACCTTTTCAGTGTATACCTTTCACTGCACCTGTGTGACTGCACATTGTTCTACCATCAGTCACTACATACCTTTCACTGCACCTGTGTGATAGCACATTGTTATACCAGCAGTCACTGCATACCTTTCACTGCATCTGAGTGACAGCACATTGTATTATATACCAGCAGTCAGTGCAACCATTTTCACTGCACCTGTGTGACTGCACATTGTTATACCAGCAGTCACTGTATACCTTTTCACTGCACCTGTGTGACTGCACATTTTATTAGTCAAGTCTGTGCATACCTTTCACTTCCCCCCCCCCCCCCAATATGGACAAAACAACAGGCAAAGGCAGAGGCAGGCCACCTGGCAGGTCTGTTCGAGGTCGTGCTGATGTGATTCGTGCGGCCCTGGACCAAAGTACAGTGTTCAGAAGGCACGTGCCATCAACTCCCAAGATTGTCAGGACGTAGTTGACTATTTAACACAGAACACCTCATCTTCCACAGCCACCAGTGCTACTACAAGCACCACATCCACTCCATTTGACACTTCTCAGGAGTTATTTGGTGGGGAATTAACTGATTCACAGCCATTATTGTTACAACAAGATGAAGGCACTAAGCAAGTTACACCACCTCATATGTCTGAGTTAGGCGTCACTATGGACGTAAGCTGTGAGGATGATGAAGTACCTGCTGTTGGTGCAGTTTATGAGGTGTCTGATACAAGCAAAGCTGTGGAGGATGATTATGATGTTGACAATGATGATGATACCTCCATAGATGTCACGTGGGATCCTAATACACATGATGACGAGGGGGAGAGTTCAGAGGGGGATTCAGAGAGGAGTAGGAGGAGATGAGTTGCTAAAAGAAGCAGGGGGAGCTCGTCATCAGAAACAGCTCGCGGCAGTGTCCGGCAGCATGTATCGCCACCTATGGACAGCCAGCCAACATGCCCTATAACGTCAGCTGCTGATGCCACCACCAAAGTGCCATCATTCCAGGGCTCAGTGGTGTGGACATTTTTCTGTGTGTCTGCCTCAGATGAGAGCAATGCCATCTGTACTCTCTGCCAAAAATTGAGCTGTGGAAAGACCAAGACCCGCATAGAAACAACTGCCTTAGGAAGGCACATGACAAAAAAGCACAAACTGCAATGGCAAGACCACCTGAGGAAAAGCAGCACACAAAAGCAAAGCCACCCTCCTTCTCCTCTTCCTCCTTTAGGTGCAGCATCTTCAGCCGCTTTCTCCCTTACACCTTCAAAGCCATCCTCCACTCCACCTCTCATCTTGAGCAGTTCCTGCTCCTCTGCCCACAGCAGCCAGGTGTCCGTGAAGGAAAGCTTTGAAGCGGAAGAAGCCAATGTCTGCCAGTCACTCCCTTGCCAGTTCCTTGGGGGAACTGTTATTCCGCCAGCTGTTACCATACCCGCTGGTGGACTCTGAGGCCTTTCTGAAAATGTGTGGTCATTGGGACACCACAATGGAAGATACCAAGCCGCAATTATTTTTCTAAAAAGGCGATACCCAAACTGTACAATGAAATTCAAAGGCAAGTAGTGTCATCTCTGGCACACAGCATTGGGTCAAAGGTCCATCTGACCACCAATGCCTGGTCTGCAAAGCACGGTCAGGGCAGGTACATTACTTATACAGCACATTGGGTCAACCTGGTGACCACTGGCGACAAGCTGGCGCGACACCTCCACGGATGGAAGGCAGGTTTGCTGCCCCCTGCTCTCATTCTCCTCCTACTCCTACTGCTAGATCCTCTTCACTGTCGTCCTCCTCCTCCTCCTTGGCTGAGTGGCAGTGCTACTCTACTGGTGCTGCGCTCTCCTCTCCAACTACACACCCCCAGCTCCCCAGGGCCTATGCTGCATGCCAGGTACGATGGTGTCACGCCATCTTGGACATGTCTTGCCTCAAAGTCGGGAGTCACACTGGAGCAGCTCTCCTGGCTGCTCTGAGCCAACAGGTGGATCAGTGGCTGACCCCGCACCAACTGAAGATCAGCAACGTGGTGTGTGACAATAGAAGCAATCTCATTTCGGCTTTGAGTTTGGGAAAGTTGACACATGTACCCTGCATGGCACATGTGCTGAATCTAATAATTCACAAATTTGTGTCTAAATACCCAGGCTTACAGGAGGTCCTGAAGCAGTCCAGGAAGGTGTGTGGGCATTTCAGGCGGTCCTACACGGCCATGGCACGCTTGGCCGATATTCAGCAGAGAAACAACTGGCCAGTGAGGTGCTTGATTTGTGATAGCCTGACTCACTGGAATTCAACACTCCTCATGTTTTACCGCCTGCTACAACAGGAGAAAGCCGTCAACCAGTATCTGTACAACTACAGTGAAAGGTCATGCTCTGGGGACCTGGGGTTGTTCTGGCCGAAGTACTGGACACTCATGTGAAATGCCTGCAGGCTCATGTGGCCGTTTGAGAAGGTGACAAACCTGGTGAGTCGCAGTGAAGATGCCATCAGTGACTTGATCCCATATGGGTTCTTCCTGGAGTGTGTTGTGCATAGAATGGTGGATCAAGCTGTGGAGGAGCATGAACAGGAAGAGGCGGAAGAGTGGGAACAATCATCAGCAGAACCAGATGTTTCCTCAACACAGAGGAGGGGGTGGAGGAGTAAGAATCGTGTGGGGAGGAGGAGTCAGTTGAGATAGGTGGTTTTCTGAGGAGGCGGAAGAACAACCGCAGCAGGCGTCGCAGGGGGCTTGTGCTGCTCACCTTTCGAGTGGTATTGTTCGTGGCTGGGGGGAGGAGGAGAACTTACCTGACATCACTGAGGAAGATAAAGTATGCTTTACAGTGCATTTAAGGGTGATGTCCTCCACCAATGCCTTGACCGGCAGGTAGCCAACTACCTGGACTTAACCTGGCGGATGTAGACACTCTGAGCAGCGATGAACCCCTGGACTACTGGGTGCGCAGGCTTGACCTGTGGCCAGAGCTGTCACAATTTGCCATCCATCTTCTGGATTGCACTGCCTCAAGCGTCCTGTCAGAAAGGACCTTCAGCACAGCTGGAGGCATTGTCAGTGAGAAGAGAAGTCGCCTAGGTAAAAAAAGTGTTCAGTACCTCACCTTTATCAAAATTAATGAGGCATGGATCCTAGAGGGCTACTGCTCGCCCAAAGTCAGTCCCCACACTCAGCGTCTCTGCCTGCACGCCGTGTGACTGCCTGCCCCAAGACTAAGTCGTTCCCCAGTCCCCACACAGCATCTCTGCCTGCCGGCCACTTGACTGCCTTCTCCGCCATCACCAACAGGGTCCAATACTCCAGGTGGATTCCTGAATTTTTAAGGCCACTGCTAGCAGCGGCCGCTATACTAATTTTCCTGGTGCGTGTACATGCCTGCCTAATTTTTCTGGCTGCACTGCGGCTACAACAACAAAAACAAAAGGCATGTACATGTGTCAATTTCCCTTCGTGATCATTACCTTGCCATGGTGAAGAGGCTTGCATATCACAATGAAGCAATGACCGGCTATATGAGTGTGTTGGGGGCACACCAAAGATAATAAGGTTGTTGCTTCATTGTAGACAGACCAAATTCGATCAGCTGGACACTCAGTCACTGTTGTTCTGTCATTGAGCTACGTCAGCCCAACCATATGGGCTTGAAAACCGCCATCGCCTGCACTTGCTATGGTGCACACCAGTCCAGCACGGCCATCACTACACAAACAGCTGTTTGTGGTGCGTTACACAGTGAATTTGAGTTTCCAAGCACTTTATGCCTCCAATTTAGGAATGCAATGTGATTTCTGCCCTTTAGGGATTATAACCCTGCTCTGCGTCAAATCCGTAATTTTCCCCAGGACTTTTGGCGTGTATCCCACTCCGCCATGGCCCCCTCCAGGTGTTAGACCCCTTGAAACATCTTTACCATCACTTTTGTGGCCAGAATTAGTGTTTGAAGTTTTGAAAGTTCGCCTGCCCATTAAAGTCTATTGCAGTTCGCAAAGTTCGCATTCGAGGTCCGTGAACCTAAAATCGCAGGTTCGAGCCATCTCTAACCAGTATACTAACCACTTCCAGTGGTTCGCATTCGCCATCTAAGGCAAACTTTTATGGAAGTTTGGTTTGCCCACATAGTGCACCATTAGGGTCAACTTTGACCCTCTACATCACAGTCAGCAGGCACATTGTAGCCAATCAGGCTACCCTCTCTCTTGGAGCCACTCCCCCCTTAAATAGGCAGGCTCCGCTGGCCATTACACTCACTCGTGTGCCTGCAATAGTGAGAGAAGGGACAGTTGCTCACTCTCATTAGAAATTAGTTAGGCTGTTATAGGCTTGTTAGCTTGCTCCTGGCTGATTCTTATTGCTAAAATAGCACCCCACAACAGCTCTTTTGAGAGCTAATCTTGTTCTAGTGATCTATTTTTTTTCTGTGTGTCCCACTGACACTTGTGTTGCATAGACAGCCTTGCTAATTCATACTGTGTGTGTGCCACTGCCAGGCCCAGCACATTCAGTGACTATCTGTGTGTGTGTGACAGCAGGTGCACATTGTAATACCCATTATTGCATATACCTACCTGTTGTGTTGAGTGCACCCACCTCATCACTGAAAATACCTACCTGTTGTGTTCAGTGAACCCACCTCATCACTGCATATACCTACCCGTTGTGTTGAGTGCACCCACCTCATCACTGCATATACCTACCTGTTGTGTTGAGTGCACCCACCTCATTACTGCATATACCTACCTGTTGTGTTCAGTGAACCCACCTCAGAGTCATCATTGCATATACCTACCTGTTGTGTTGAGTGCACCCACCTCATCACTGAATATACCTACCTGTTGTGTTGAGTGCACCCACCTCATCACTGCATATACCTACCTGTTGTGTTCAGTGAACCCACCTCATCACTGCATATACCTACCTGTTGTGTTCAGTGAACCCACCTCAGAGTCATCAGTGCATATACCTACGTGTTGTGTTTAGTGAACCCACCTCATCACTGCATATACCTACCTGCTGTGTTCACTGCACCCACCTCATCACTGCATATACCTACCTGTTGTGTTCAGTGAACCCACCTCAGAGTCATCAGTGCATATACCTATGTGTTGTGTTTACTGAACCCACCTCATCACTGCATATACCTACCTGTTGTGTTGAGTGCACCCACCTCATCACTTCATATACCTACCTGCTGTGTTCAGTGAACCCACCTCATCACTGCATATACCTACCTGTTGTGTTCAGTGAACCCACCTCAGAGTCATCAGTGCATATACTGTACCTACATGTTGTGTTTAGTGAACTCACCTCATCACTGCATATACCTACCTGTTGTGTTGAGTGCACCCACCTCATCACTGCATATACCTACCTGCTGTGTTCAGTGAACCCACCTCATCACTGCATATACCTACCTGTTGTGTTCAGTGAACCCACCTCATCACTGCATATACCTACCTGTTGTGTTCAGTGAACCCACCTCAGAGTCATCAGTGCATATACCTACGTGTTGTGTTTAGTGAACCCACCTCATCACTGCATATACCTACCTGCTGTGTTCACTGCACCCACCTCATCACTGCATATACCTACCTGTTGTGTTCAGTGAACCCACCTCAGAGTCATCAGTGCATATACCTATGTGTTGTGTTTACTGAACCCACCTCATCACTGCATATACCTACCTGCTGTGTTCAGTGAACCCACCTTATCACTGCATATACCTACCTGTTGTGTTCAGTGAACCCACCTCAGAGTCATCAGTGCATATACCTACGTGTTGTGTTTAGTGAACCCGCCTCATCACTGCATATGCCTACCTGTTCATCACTGCATATACTTACCTGTTGTGTTCAGTGAACCCACCTCAGAGTCATCACTGCAAATACCTGACTGTTGTGTTCAGTGAACCTACCTCATCACTGCATATACCTACCTATTGTATTCAGTGAACCCATCTCATCACTGCATATACCTACCTGTTGTGTTCAGTGAACCCACCTCATCACTGCATATACCTACCTGTTGTGTTTAGTGAACCCACCTCATCACTGCATATACCTACCTGTTGTGTTCAGTGAACCCACCTCATCACTGTATATACCTACCTGTTGTGTTGAGTGCACCCACCTCATCACTGCATATACCTACGTGTTGTGTTAAGTGAACTCACCTCATCACTGCATATACTTACCTGTTGTGTTAAGTTAACCCACCTCAGAGTCATCACTGCAAATACCTACCTGTTGTGTTCAGTGAACCCACCTCATCACTGCATATACCTACCTGTTGTGTTTAGTGAACTCACCTCATCACTGCATATACGTACTTGTTGTGTTCAGTGAACCCACCTCATCACTGTATATACCTACCTGTTGTGTTGAGTGGACCCACCTCATCACTGCATATACCTACCTGTTGTGTTCAGTGAACCCACCTCATCACTGTATATACCTACCTGTTGTGTTGAGTGGACCCACCTCATCACTGCATATACCTACGTGTTGTGTTCAGTGAACCCACCTCATCACTGCATATACCTACCTGTTGTGTTCAGTGAACCCACCTACCTACATGAGTGCATGCAGTGTGATATACACCTACCTACGTGAGTGCACGCAGTGTGATATACACCTACCTACTTGAGTGCACGCAGTGTTATATACCACTCCGTGCATACCTTTTAACTGCACCTGTGTGACTGCACATTGTAGTAGTCAAGTCAGTGCATACCTTTCACTTCATCCCCCCTGATATGGACAAAACGGACAAACCAGGTTGAGGAAGAGGTAGAGGCAGACCCAGAGGAAGGCCACCCGGCAGGTCTGTGCGAGATTGTGTTGATGTGATTTCGTGCGGCCCTGGCCCAAAGTACAGTGTGTATTTAACACAAACTATTTAACCTAACTTTTGTGTTCAGTGAACCCACCTCAGATTCATCACTGCATATACATACCTGTTGTGTTCAGTGAACCCACCTCATCACTGCATATACCTACCTGGTGTGTTCAGTGAACCCACCTCATCACTGCATATACCTACCTGTTGTGTTGAGTGAACTGACCTCATCACTGCATATACCTACCTGTTGTGTTCAGTGAACCCACCTCATCTCTGCATATACCTACCTGTTGTGTTCAGTGAACCCACCTCATCTCTGCATATACCTACCTGTTGTGTTCAGTGAACCCACCTCAGAGTCATCAGTGCATATACCTACCTGTTGTGCTTAGTGAACCCACCTCATCACTGTATATACCTACCTGTTGTGTTCAGTAAATCCACCTCAGAGTCATCACTCCATATACCTACCTGTTGTGTTCAGTGAACCCACCTCATCACTGCATATACCTACCTGTTGTGTTCAGTGAACCCACCTCATCACTGCATATACCTACCTGTTGTGTTTAGTGAACCCACCTCATCACTGCATATACCTACCTGTTGTGTTCAGTGAACCCACCTCATCACTGCATATACCTACCTGTTGTGTTGAGTGCACCCACCTCATCACTGCATATACCTACGTGTTGTGTTCAGTGAACCCACCTCATTACTGCATTACTGCATATACTGCATATACCTACCTGTTGTGTTCAATGAACCCACCTACCTATGTGAGTGCACGCAGTGTGATATACACCTACCTACGTGAGTGCATGCAGTGTGATATACACCTACCTACGTGAGTGCACGGAGTGTTATATACCACTCTGTGCATACCTGTCAACTGCACCTGTGTGACTGCACATTGTATTAGTCAAGTCAGTGCATACCTTTCACTTCATCCCCCCCAATATGGGCAAAATGGACAAAACAGGTAGCGGAAGAGGTAGAGGCAGACCCAGAGGAAGGCCACCCGGCAGGTCTGAGCGAGGTCGTGTTGATGTGATTTCGTGCGGCCCTGGCCCAAAGTACAGTGTTCAGAAGAATGCACGTGCCATCAACTCCCAAGATTGTCAGGACGTGGTTGACTATTTAACACAGAACATCTCCTCTCCCGCAGCCACCAGCGCTACTACAAGCCCCACATCCGCTGCATTTGACACTTCGCAGGAGTTATTTGGTGGTGAAATCACTGATTCCCAGCTACCACTGCAAAAACAAGATAAAGGCGCTAAGCAAGTTACACCACCTCATATGTGTGAGTTAGGCGACACTATGGACGTAACGTGTGAGGAAGAGGATGAAGTACCTGCTGTTGGTGCAGTTTTGGAGGTGTCTAAGGCAAGCAAAGCTGGGCAGGATGATTATGATGATGACGATGATACGGATCCCACGAATGTTCCCAATAAAGGAGATGAACAGGGGGAGTCAGAAAGGAGAAGGAGGAGACGAGTTCCTGAAAGAAGCAGGGGGAGTTCGTCCTCAGAAACAGCTGGTGGCAGTGTCCAGCGCCATGTATCGCCACCTATGGACAGCCAGCCAACATGCCCTTCAACGTCAGCTGCTGAGGCCACCATAGTGCCATCACCCCAGGGGGGCTCAGCGGTTTGGAATTTTTTTAGTGTGTCTGCCTCAGATCGGAGCAATGCCATCTGTTCTCTCTGCCTCCAAAAATTGAGTCGTAGAAAGGCCAACACTCACGTAGGGACAAGTGCCTTATGAAGGCACATGGAAAAAAGGCACGAACTGCAATGGGAAGAGCACCTGAGCAAAAGCAGCACACAAAAGAAAAGCTACCCTCCTTCTCCTCTTCCTCCTTCAGGTGCAGCATCTTCAGCCGCTTTCTCCCTTGCACCTTCACAGCCACCCTGCTCCACTCCACCTCTGACCTTGAGCGATTCCTGCTCCTCTGCCCACAGCAGCCAGGTGTCCGTGAAGGAAATCTTTGAGTGGAAGAAGCCAATTTCTGCCAGTCACCCCCTTGCCCGGCGTCTGACAGCTGGCGTGGCGGAACTGTTAACTCGCCAGCTGTTACCATACAAGCTGGTGGACTCTGAGGCCTTCCATAAATTTGTGGCCATTGGGACACCGCAGTGGAAGATGCCAGGCCACAATTATTTTTCTAAAAAGGCAATACCCAACCTGCACTGTGAAGTGGAGAGGCAAGTGGTGTCATCTCTGGCACACAGCGTTGGGTCATGGGTCCACCTGACCACGGATGCCTGGTCTGCCAAGCACGGTCAGGGCCACTACATTACTTACACAGCCCATTGGGTCAACCTGGTGACCGATGGCAAGCAGGGATTACGTGGCTGTGCAGCAGGCCAACTTGTGACACCTCCACGGCTTGCAGGCAGGCCTCCTGCCACCTCCTCTCCGCCTGCTACATCCTCTTCGCTGTCATCATCCTCCTCCTCCTTGGCTGGTGCCGCAATCTCCTCTCCAGCTACACAGCCCCAGCTCCCCAGGGCCTATGCTGCAAGCCAGGTACGACGGTGTCATGCCACCTTACACATGTCTTGCCTCAAAGCGGAGAGTCAAACTGGACCAGCTCTCCTGGCTGCTCTTAACAAACAGGTGGATCAGTGGCTGTCCCCACACCAGCTGGAGATCGGCAACATGGTGTGTGACAATGTCAGCAATCTCCTTTCTGCTTTGAATTTGGGAAAGCTGACACATGTACCCTGCATGGCACATGTGCTGAATCTAGTCATTCAAAGATTTGTGTTAAAGTACCCAGGCTTAAAGGACGTCCTGAAGCAGGCCAGGAAGTTGTGTGGGCATTTCAGGCGATCTTACACGGCCATGGCATGCTTTGCGGACATTCAGTGGAGAAACTACTAGCTGGTGAGACGCTTGATATGTGATAGCCCGACTGACTGGAATTCGACCCTGGTCATGTTCTCTCGCCTGCTAGAACAGGAGAAGGCCGTCACCCAGTACCTCTACAATTTCAAAAGAAGGACACAATCTGGGGAGATGGGGATGTTCTGGTCCAACAACTGGACACTGATGCGAAATGCATGCAGGCTCATGCGGCCATTTGAGGAGGTGACCAACCTGGTGAGTCACAGTGAAGGCACCATCAGCGGCTTGATCACCTACGCTTACTTCCTGGAGCATGCCTTGCATAGAGTGGTGGATCAAGCTGTGGAGGAGCGTAAGGAGGAACAGTTACAGCAGGAACAGTTGTGGGAGCAATTTACATCAGAACCAGATGTTTCCTCAACACCTGCGGCAGCACAGAGGGGGGAGGAGGAGGAGGAACAGTTGTGTGGGGAAGAGGATTCAGACTCGGATTAAGAGGAATGTGTTTCTGTGGAGGAGGAGGAGGCACCGACAGAAGAACAACCGCAGCAGGCGTCGCAGCGGGCTTGTGCTGCTCAAAGTTCCCGTGGTATTGTTTGTGGCTGGGGGGAAGAGGAGGACTTACCTGAAGTCACTGAGGAAGAGCAAGAGTAGATGGAGAGTACGTCTGGATCCAACTTTGTTCAGATGGTGTCTTTCATGCAGTCCAGCCTGTTGAGGGACCCCCGTATAAAAAAACTCAAGGGGAATGAGCTTTACTGGGTGGCCACGCTACTAGACCCTCGGTATAGGCACAAAGTGGCGGACATGTTAACAAGTCACCTGAAGGCAGAAAGGATGCAGCACATGCATAACAAGCTGGCAAGTATGCTTTACAATGCATATAAGGGTGATGTCACAGCACAACGGAATAAAGGTATCACTGCCAATAATCCTTCTCCCATGTCCACACAGGCAAGGACAGGATGCTCCAGTGATCTCATGGTAATGTCGGACATGCGGACATTCTTTAGTCCAACGCCTCGCCTTAGCCCTTCCGAATCCACCCTCCACCAACACCTGGACTGGCAGGTAGCCGACTACTTGGCTTTAAGTGTGGATGTAGACACTGTGAGCAGCGATGAACCCTTGGACTACTGGGTGCGCATGCTTGACCTGTGGCCAGAGCTGTCCCAATTTGCCATGCAACTTTTGTCTTGCCCTGCCTCAAGGGTCCTGTCAGAAAGGACCTTCAGTGCAGCTGGAGGTATTGTCACTGAGAAGAGAAGTCTTTATCCAGCAGTGGCTGGATAATGTAATGGTTAAGGGCTCTGCCTCTGACACAGGAGACCTGGGTTCGAATCTTGGCTCTGCCTGTTTAGTAAGCCAGCACCTATTCAGTAGGAGACCTTGGGCAAGTCTTCCTAACACTGCTACTGCCTATAGAGCGCGTTCTAGTGGCTGCAGCTCAGGCGCTTTGAGTCTGCCAGGAGAAAAGCGAGATATAAATGTTCTGTGTTTGTTTGTTTGTTTGAATGAGGCATGGATCCCAGAGGGCTACTGCCCGCCCCAAGACTAAGTCAGTCCCCACACACAGCATCTCTGCCTGCACGCGGTGTTACTGCCTGCCCCGAGACTAAGTCACTCCCCACACAGCATCTCTGCCCACAGGCCTTCTCTGCCACCACCAACAGGGTCCAGGACACCAGGCGGATTCCTGAATTTTTAAGGCCGCTGCTAGCAGCGGCCGCTATAATAATTTTTCTGGTGCATGTACATGCCTGCCTAATTTTTTGGGCTGCACTGCAGCTGCAAGCCTGCAACAACAAAACAAAAGGCATGTACATGTGCCAATTTCCCTTCATGATCATTACCTTGCCGCGGTGAAGGGGCTTGCGTATCACAATGAAGCAATGACCGCCAGCTATATGAGTGTCTCGGGGGGGGGGGGGGGGGCACACCCACGATAATAAGGTCGTTGCTTCATTGTGGACATTGATCAGCTGGACAGTCACTGTTCTGTCATTCAGCTACCTCAGCCCGGCAACCGTATGGGCTGGAAAGCCGCCATCACCTGCTCTCTTGTCATGGTGCACACCAGTCCAGCACGGCCGTCACTACACAAACAGCTGTTTGCAGTCACTGCATACCTTTCACTGCATCTGTGACTGCATGTTGTATTGACTTGAAAGGATGACAGACTTGCCCGCCAGAACAGATTCTCGTGAAAGGCAAGTGGTGTCATCATTGTCCTCCATAACCGATTCTCGTTAAAGGATTTAAAGTTGATTCATCTCATAAACAGCAGGGCCTTGAAAGTCCTCCTGTATTGTTATTTTTGGTCACTACCTCGGGACGTGCATTGCCATGCCTGCTGCCCTCCTTGGATGTGTGGTGGTAGCCATTTCTCAGGCTCCAACTCCGGACTGGAATCGAACCCTGATTCCCCGGCCATTACCCGTGGTCACAATGGCAGACTTGCCCTCCAAAACAGATTCTCGTGAAAGGCAAGTGGTGTCATCATTGTCCTCCATAACAGATTCTCGTTGAAGGTTTTAAAGTTGATCATCTCATATACAGCAGGGCCTCGAAAGTCCTCCTGTATTGTTATTTTTGGTCACTACCTCGGGATGTGCATTGCCATGCCTGCTGCCTTCCTTGGATGTGTGGTGGTAGTCGTTCCTGCTTCTTTGCCCACAGCATGCCTGCGGCCTTCCTTGGATGTGTGGTGGTGGTAGCCATTTCTTAAGCTCCCACTCCGGACCGTAATCGAACCAGGATTCCTCGGCCATTACCGTGGTCACCATGGTACTCAGAAAGTAGCAAAGAAAGTTTATCGCACAGATGAATTAATGGCAGACTTGCCCTCCATAACACATTCTTGGCAAATGCTTTCAATTTGGTTCGACTTGCGCTTGGTCAAGGGTCCATCTGACCACAGATGCCTGGTCTGCAAAGCACAGTCAGGGCAGGTACATTAATTATACAGCATGGGTCTCAGGCTCCCACTCCAGACCGGAATCGAACACTGATTCCCCAGCCATTACCCATGGTCACAATGGCAGACTTGCCCTCCATAATAGATTCTCGTTGCAGGTACTGAACAGCAAGCAGAAAATGTAATTTAAAAAAAATAGATGTAAGCTTTAACAATGGTAGAGAAAGAACCATCGAAAGTTGATAAGGCAGTCAGACATTACCTGATATCACTGAGTGAGGAAGAGCAATCTCGCCATGGTGCGCAGTAGTCCAACACGGCCATCACTACACAAACAGCTGTTTGCGGTGCGTTACACAGTGAATTTGGTCTGTCAGTGTGAAGCAGTACACTAATTACACTACCTGATTAATGTATACACATGCAAGATGTTTTAAAGCACTTTAGGCCTGCAATTTAGCATTCAATGTGATTTCTGCCCTTAAAGCGCTGCTTTGCGTCAAATCCAGATTTTCCCCAGGACTTTTGGCATGTATCCCACTTCGCCATGCCCCCCTCCAGCTGTTAGACCCCTTGAAACATCTTTTCCATCACTTTTGTGGCCAGCATAAGTGTTTCTAGTTTTCAAAGTTCGCCTCCCCATTGAAGTCTATTGCAGTTTGCGGAAGTTCGCGCGAACCAAACTTTATGCAGAAGTTCGTGAACCCAGTTCGTGAACCGAAAATTGGAGGTTCGGGCCATCTCTAGTGGCCAGGGCCCGGGGGGGGGAAACCACCCTGCTGCCCCCCTAAAGGATAGATTCCCTACATCTGCGATTATTACTTACCTGTTGGTGCAAATCATGTGTCCTGGGAGCAAACACACCAATTGTTGGGTGAAGGAGGAGGGAGTGCAGACAGGCCCCCCAGACACGCTGCTGCCGCTCGGGGAGTCCATCGTCACCCCCCCCCCCCACACACACACACACACAACAACAACCCACAGGAAGGAAGACATAAAATACTAGTACCACAAGAGAAAGAGACGTGCTCTGACCAGTCATCACCTGACATAGATTCTGGCTGCCTCAAGTCTATTGACTAATACCTACCATAATATGCAGGATCTAAAGCTACCTCCTTGCTATTCCTGTGTGAGTTGGCCCATGCAAAATACATTGCATCTCAACAGGGGTGCTGTGTGTAGGCCTCCTCGTGCTCCCAAGAAATGGGGGGCAGTGCAGTAGCCCCCACAAAGCAACCATTGCCCAGGAGCGCTACAACTGCCACTGGGGGGAGTGAGAGAACATGGCTTGTACACCCCCCAGGTGTGGCCGGTACCCAGGGCAGACCACCCATGCTACCCCCCCAAAGAATAGATTCCCTACATCTGCAATTGTTACTTACCAGTTGGTGTAAATCATGCATCCTGGGAGCAAACACATCAACGGAGGGGTGAGGGGGGGAGTCCAGACAGGCCCCCCAGATGCTGCCACCACTGGGGGAACCCATTTACACCCCCTCCCACAACAACCCACAGGAAGGAAGACACAAAATACTAGTACCACAAGAGAAAGAGATGTGTGCTCTGACCAGTCATCACCTGCAGGGCCGGGCCGAGGCAGAGGCAGGAGAGGCACCAGCCTCAGGGCGCTGTGTAGGAGGGGGCGCACAACTCACTCAGCTTTCATTCCCCTATTGTGTTTGTAGCAGAGAGAAATAAGAAAAGGGGATACATGGCAGTGACGGCAAGCCAGACAACTATAGATTAAGGTGTTGGGATATTGGGGGCCCTGGGGTGCCTCTTACTCTAATAGTAATCAGTGTGTGATGAATGTGGGGGGGCACTTTGGTGTCTCAGCCTTGGGTGCTGGAGGACCTTGTCCCGGCTCTGATCACCTGACGTAGATACTGGCTGCCTTAAGTCTATTGACTAATTAAAATGGCAATGGTTTGCATATTGTATTTGCCTAGCTGAATATGCAGGATTTAAAGCTACCTCCCTACTATTCCTGCAGGAGTTGGCCCATGCAAAATACATTGCATCTCAACGGGGTGCCGCGTGCAGGCCTCCTTGTAAGAAATGGGGGACAGTGCAGTCGCCCCCACAAAGTAACCATTGCCCGGGAGCGCTGCAACTACCCTCGGGGGGAGGGGAGACTGAGAAAACATGGCTGGTACACCCCCCGGACGTGGCCGGTGCCCAGGGGGGACCACCCCTGCTCCCTTCCTAAAGGATAGATTTCCTACATTGGCTGATTATTACTTACCTGTTGGTGCAAATTGTGCATCCTGGGAGCAAACACACCAACAGTGGGGTGAAAGGGGGGGGGTGCAGACAGGCCCCCCAGAAGCTGCCACCACTGGGGGAACCCATTTGCACCCCCTCCCACAACAACCTACAGGAAGGAAGACACAAAATACTACTACCACAAGAGAAAGATATGTGTGCTCTGACCAGTCATCACCTGACATAGATACTGGCTGCCTCAAGTCTATTGACTAATTAAAATGGCAAAGTGTTTGCATATTGCATTCGCCTACTAGAATATGCAGGATCTAAAGCTACCTCCCTGCTATTCCTGCAGGAGTTGGATTACACAAAATACATTGCATTTAAACAGGGGTGCCGCGTGTAGGCCTCCTCGTACTCCCAAGAAATGGGGAGCAGTGCAGTCGCCCCCACAAAGCAACCATTGCCCAGGAGCTCTGCAACTGCCCCTGGGGGGGAGCAAGAGAACATGGCTGGGACGGGACGTAGCTGGTTCCCAGGGGGGACCCCCCATGCTGCCAATCCCAAGGATATATTCCCTACATCTGTGATTATTACTTACACGTTGGTGTAAATTATGCGTCCTGGGAGCAAACACAGCAATGGTAGGGTGAAGGGGGGTTTATACATACTGTACACCAGGGCACATCTTTCCCCATAGTATGACGAGGTAAAAGCAGAGATTGAGGATCTCAAAAATCGATTATATACCATAGCTGCTGGTAATAAGGCGAAGGAAGTTAAGAGTAAAATTGAAAAAAAAAAGGTTAATACCAGTCAAGAGAGAGATTAAAGAGCGAAAACTCAATATTTATGAGACCAGGAAGATTTCAAAATAGTCCACATATTTGACTGGGCGCTGATTGAGTCAAAACCCCCCAAAAAACCTTTAAGTAAAGAACACCTTGTAAACCTAAGAAGGGGAATTGGACCTCTGACTCAGGATCTGAGTCGGAGGCTGAAAAGAAAGGTAAAAAACCTAAAACAGTCCCTTTAGGAGGAAAAAAAAACAAGGAGGGGGAGGAGAAGGAAACAAAGAATCATAAGTAAGGAGAGTGTCCTGGAAGGGCTTGTCCCAAGAGGAGACTAATTAGCACAGAGTCCAAGTCACACTCAGTTATAGGCCCTGAACCTTTCAGGCATAAAATTACCGGACATGGCATTAAAGTATGACAGAAAAGCTTGAATTATGTTACAACAGCAACTTTTGACTTCACTCGGTTTGAGGTGGACAGAATGTTTGGAGATAATCCAGTACCAATTAAACAATCTGGCATAGGATCTTTGGGATTCTTACCTAATTTGACATTCCAAGATAGTGTTGCCATGCATCCTGTAACTTGCAATCCTTACTTGCTGAAAACAATGTTCCTACCGTAGATACCCTTACTGAAGTGTCTAGATGTAAGGCTTGGTGGTGTATTCTCCACAGTCAGCATGCAACGCATGAGCTGACGCGGAGGAGGTACACACACCAGCACAAGGAAACAGGCTATCCCTAGTATAGTGGAGGGGAGGACTGACTCCAACAGGAGATTGTGGCGCACAGAGCCGGTGCAGATCTGACAGCCACAAACAATGCTTTCGCTATAACGTCTCAGCGCAAAGTAGCGCTGAGCGCATAAACCAGAACTGAGGAGATCAGGACAGGTAGACAGAATGAACGCTTGCTAGTTAGCGGCTACTTAGCGACAGCAAGCGTCCAAAACCAGACAGACTGGAATGAGGCAGCCAATGCGATGCGGCGATGGCGTGCCTCACAAAGACAGGACAGGATAGGCAGGAAATAGCAGGATTAAGATAGATGAACGTAACACAGATAAATATACAATAAGTATGTTTTCCTAGCGTATTACAATTACAGCTATCAATGAAACTATTTGTAACGTCTGACTAACATATGTATATATCGGCAATGAACCGATATATGACATAAGCAGGAACGCTGACTAGGAATGGAGTAACACAGGGAACAGGACTCAGAAGGATTCGCTATCTCTTCGCAGAGATGAACGCAATCCACAAACGGTAACAGAACAGGATTCAGAAGGATTCGTTATCTCTTCGCAGAGATGAACGCAATCCACAAACAGTAACAGAACAGGATTCAGAAGGATTCGTTATCTCTTCGCAGAGATGAACGCAATCCACAAACGGTAACAGAACAGGATTCAGAAGGATTCGTTATCTCTTCGCAGAGATGAACGCAATCCACAAACAGAACCAGGAGCAGGGTAACTACCTCAGCACGGGTGGTCACGGTACGCACAACCTACCAAAACGTGCTGGAAAGCTGACTAACTGCACACAGGATATAAACAGTTCGTGTACGTATACATCAGCGACACTGATGTATCAACGTAACACAAATACAAGGAAAATAATAAACGTGCTGGTATGCATATATATTGGCAATGAACCAATATATGATGCAAAGACCAGCAAAGTATCTTTATAACAAGAAACACGATCGGGGCTAAAGCGACAGCAAGGCAGGCTTAAGCTGAAGCTATGAAAACCCAAGGAAACCCTGCAGGAAGCAGATCTTTATACTGAGGTCATCCAATGGGAGCAGACATGCAGATTCCCACACAGGTGAATGATAATCAGTCACAAGCTGACAGCAGGGAAAGACAGACAAAGCTATGCAGCTTGCATGGAAATAGATCAGAACTGCCTGAGCTGCAGCACTACTACTTCCAGCAATAGCTGCTGCAGCAGCGATCATTACAGTACCCCCGCCTTTAAAAGCGGATTCCAGACGCTTTTCAAAACTGAAATTCCCAACAAAACAGTCTGACTGATAATACATGATGACCGGGACAGCCCGGCAAGACCGAACTCCAGAATCAGTCCCCACAGGACTGGACCCATCAGAACCAGAACCTACAGAACCATGCCCATCAGTACTACAAGCCCCAGTGTGACACCCATCAGAACCATGATTTCCAGAAGAAAGCCCTCCGAAATTCCCTGAGCGATACCCACCGCCTTCCAGGAACCGTTCAGAAACGCCAAAGCCTTTGCAATGCCCACCGGTACTGTCTTTACCAACACAAAACCCACTGTTGAACCAGTCCAAGGCACCAGGACAAGTTTTCTCAGAGACCTCCCAGAACACCTTGAAGCTCCAAAGAGATCCCCATAGGTCAGAATGCCCCTTAGGCTCACATGGAGAACTATCAAGAACCCCTATGGAACCTAGGGCAATTCCCGAGTCAGGGCCACAAGGACAAACATCAATATCAGGGCTTTCAGGGACCAGAACCATCTCTGGGCATGCAGGCAGACTGGCAACATCAGAACGTGTTCCCACTAAGGAAGCATCAGAGCACGCTAACACCTTAGACACACTTGGGCATTCTGGCACACAAAGAACATCTGGGCACACCGGCACAAGAGAAACCTCTGGGCATGTCAAGGAACTGTGAGCCTCAGGGTCAGCCAAGACGGGACCAAAACCAGGACCGGCCAAAAAAAAATCATCATGACTAGACTTCACAACTACTGGATTTTTACACGAGAATGCAGGATCAGACTTAGATGTCGCTGATTCCAGCAAAGTCAGTAACAAATCAGATTCAGGGGCACTAACAAGACAGGACAAATCTTCTGATGTATGCACTGAACCAGATAGGGACTCCACAACTACCTCTGGACTGGACAGAGACTCATTTAATACACTAATTGGAGCTCATGAGGCGCTGCAGAACAAGTCAGTATTGCAGCAGCCCCCACTGGACTAGGCAAAACTGAGGAATTCCCTGGACAGGAAGGGGACTCTGGAACCTCTGCCACAGCGGCCAGAGAACCAGAATCTTTCAGGATACAGGGCTGGGTTTCAGGAACACTCATCAGACCGGACTGAAATTCTGAGATTTCTATTATTTTGACCAGAGAATCAGAATTATCCATGTTACAGGGCAAGACTTCTGAAACATTCAGAGGACAGGGCTGGAGTTCCTCGGCTGTTACAACACTGGAGAGGGACTCAACAACATTGGTTAAATCAGACTGTGTACAGGGCAAGGTATCTAACACACTTGCTGACGAGGACAATATTTCAATGGCTTCTGCTTTGCTGGGCAGAAATTCATCAAGTTTTATTAGAGCAGACTGTAATTCCAAAACAGCTGCTAGACAAGTGAATATTACTGCAACACCAACTGAGGTAAGCAGTGCCTCAGACCCTTCTGCTAGAGGGTTTGAAATATCCAAAGTACTGGGTGAAGCATAAGACTCTGCGACCACAGCTTCACTGGACAGGATCACTGAACAGTCCATATTGCAGGGCAAAACCATGGAAGCACCTGCTGGACAGCATAATGATTCTGTGACCTGAGTTTCATTGGAGAGATCTACTGCACAATTCATGGTACAGGGCAAATTTATTGGAAAATTTTCTGAACAAGGTAATAATTCTGCGATTTCAGGTTCACATAGCAAATGCTCTGAGCTATTCACGAAACTAGAGCGAGGTGTAGAAACAGGAATATCAAGACACAATGTTTGCGCATCTGAATCACCATTCATTTGTAAAATTGGAAAATTCAGATGCTGGGGTTCTGAGGTTTCTAGACAGGATTGCTGGGACTCGGAAACTGATGTAGTGCATCTATTGGCATCTGCTGGATCAGACAGGAGTTGAACTTTATTAACACAGGTAATTTCTGCAGAAATGTTTGCAGAAGCAGGCAAGATTTTTTTGGTGTTTGTTTCACTGAACAAAGAGTCATGAGTACTGGCTAGGCTGGACTCGGAAGTCAGCAGGACCTCTGGATTCTCTGCTGAGAAATTTGCGCAGGGCAAGGTTAAGAATGTATCAGTGGCTTCTGTTTTACTGGGAAGTAACACTGAGTTATCCATGGTACAGGGTGGAATTGCAGGAACTTCAATTTCACACAAGAAGAGCTCCGAATCACCTGCTGAATCAGCCAAAGGTGCTGAAGCAGGCGGGTCAGAACGCCAAATTTGCGAATTCGGAGTCACATAAAAATCATCCAAAATCAGTTCCCACACATCAATCAAAGGAGCCACACAGTCATACCTACACACACCAGCCTCTATTAGGTTATAGGCTGACTTAATGCATGCGTTCAATACCATTTCACTTTTTGCACTGTAAAATTGACAAAATGAACTTGAATCATTCTTCCATTCACAGACCAGGGCTTCCATCTCTCCCCTCTCGAATGGAGGATCCCATGCATACTTAACAGCGAAACATTTAGGCTGATCACAGTCTGCAGATATGATTGTGGCAGGCACATGTATAGGGTTAATTAGCAGGTGATTGGCAGATTCCTTATTCTTAAGAATCTCCAATACCTGTAGCAAGTGTTGAACTGTAGTGTATGCAAACTTCCCTTGGTTCACAAATAAGTTGATTTGTTCAATACTCTGTAATATCTCATCATAATCATACTCAGATAATTCTTTTAAACAAAAATCTTTATTTTCCCTAGCCAGGGAGGAAAGTTCATTAGTAGTTTCATAAGTCCATTTAACTCCCCTGAAAGACAATTGCATTTCATTATCTGTTAATGGCAGAATCTCATTATAGGTCTCAGTCGCTAAGGATAACGATTCTGCAGATTGGACACGTTTCTTAGAACATTTGCGTTTTGCCTTTGACCTTGCGGTTTTTGGTGATTTATTCAAGGCTGCAGGAAAATTATCAGTAACACTTTCTGCTTGCTGCTCATTCTTGCAAGCAATTGAAGGAGCAGCTGATTGGCCTGCTGCCAGGAGTTCATTAAGAGGAAAAGGCAATGGATCTATGCGCAACCAGTTATGGATCACAAACGCTAGAAATTCCAGCGGTCTCTCTTTCAAATCGGAATGATTGAGAACATCAAATGCCCACTGGAATAATTCCCCTTTAAACAAAATATAACTTAGTTGGAGTGCCCAGGTTGAAACAGGAGTCGCTTGGAGATCAGGATTGGTCAGGAACCTGGCACATTCAGAGAAAAACTCATTTTCTGTTTCAGAGCTAAGTTCTTCAAATTTCTTAAAGGAACAGGAACCATAATTAACAGTGTCATACTTTCTGGGAATCCCCCCCACAATGGGGATTGGTAATGGGGTTTTCATAATGTAAGGCTTGGTGGTGTATTCTCCACAGTCAGCATGCAACGCACGAGCTGACGCGGAGGAGGTACACACACCAGCACAAGGAAACAGGCTATCCCTAGTATAGTGGAGGGGAGGACTGACTCCAACAGGAGATTGTGGCGCACAGAGCCGGTGCAGATCTGACAGCCACAAACAATGCTTTCGCTATAACGTCTCAGCGCAAAGTAGCGCTGAGCGCATAAACCAGAACTGAGGAGATCAGGACAGGTAGACAGAATGAACGCTTGCTAGCTAGCGGCTACTTAGCGACAGCAAGCGTCCAAAACCAGACAGACTGGAATGAGGCAGCCAATGCGATGCGGCGATGGCGTGCCTCACAAAGACAGGACAGGATAGGCAGGAAATAGCAGGATTAAGATAGATGAACGTAACACAGATAAATATACAATAAGTATGTTTTCCTAGCGTATTACAATTACAGCTATCAATGAAACTATTTGTAACGTCTGACTAACATATGTATATATCGGCAATGAACCGATATATGACATAAGCAGGAACGCTGACTAGGAATGGAGTAACACAGGGAACAGGACTCAGAAGGATTCGCTATCTCTTCGCAGAGATGAACGCAATCCACAAACGGTAACAGAACAGGATTCAGAAGGATTCGTTATCTCTTCGCAGAGATGAACGCAATCCACAAACAGTAACAGAACAGGATTCAGAAGGATTCGTTATCTCTTCGCAGAGATGAACGCAATCCACAAACGGTAACAGAACAGGATTCAGAAGGATTCGTTATCTCTTCGCAGAGATGAACGCAATCCACAAACAGAACCAGGAGCAGGGTAACTACCTCAGCACGGGTGGTCACGGTACGCGCAACCTACCAAAACGTGCTGGAAAGCTGACTAACTGCACACAGGATATAAACAGTTCGTGTACGTATACATCAGCGACACTGATGTATCAACGTAACACAAATACAAGGAAAATAATAAACGTGCTGGTATGCATATATATTGGCAATGAACCAATATATGATGCAAAGACCAGCAAAGTATCTTTATAACAAGAAACACGATCGGGGGCTACAGCGACAGCAAGGCAGGCTTAAGCTGAAGCTATGAAAACCCAAGGAAACCCTGCAGGAAGCAGATCTTTATACTGAGGTCATCCAATGGGAGCAGACATGCAGATTCCCACACAGGTGAATGATAATCAGTCACAAGCTGACAGCAGGGAAAGACAGACAAAGCTATGCAGCTTGCATGGAAATAGATCAGAACTGCCTGAGCTGCAGCACTACTACTTCCAGCAATAGCTGCTGCAGCAGCGATCATTACACTAGATCTTGCAAATGTGTGTACAGACTGTCGTTCGCGTGATAAACTTAGTTTACAGACTGTCGTTCGCGTGATAAAACTTAGGTTGAGCGATCCGCCGGGTGGATCGCTTAAACTCAGTCTTATCACGCAAACGACAGTCTGTACACACGCCTGATTTGGCGTGCGGACGACTGAACGACGGGACGTTCAAACGACCCGTCGTTCGCAAAAATCAGACGTGTGTATGGGCCTTAAAGAGTCTATCCTCAGGAAAAAAGGAATTTGTCACCAGCTGAATGGAAAGCTATAAAATGGTTAAAATCTCCCCAGATCTAACAATCAAAAAAGTGGGTAAAGGGGGGAACATTGTTGTGCTGTCAACACAACAATAGGTTAGTGAGGCTGACAGTTGGTGCACCCAACAACATATGTGAAGATGCAGGGGGATCTCACCTCCACCTAACAAAATAAGTTGAGAAGTTTGCTTAGAGATGGGGTAATGTCTGGCTGTAACGATCGGTGTCAGCACACAGAGAGAATCTGATTATTGGCGATCTGCAGTATCACCAAGAATGCAGATATATACCTGATTATTGATGATCTGCAGTATCACCGATAATCAGATATATTGCTAACCTCTGGACACCCAGCAAAAGAACACAATAAAGACAGTAATATATCACGAAAGTGTGGAAATATCCACCACACGGCAATTCCTCAGAGGTGTGGTTACCTCTGAATGGGAACCCCGTGAGTGAGATCCTCTAACCAGGCAGAGTGAGGAATCTCGACCCCTAGCAGTAATCGTCTGCTTGGGGCAGGCATCTCGGAGAGGCAAGCCTCAGAGATAACCCTCCAGTGGGAGACGTTCCACTGAAGGGAGAAAGGTCAGACAGGCAAGGGTTCAGCAACAGAGATGACGGCAGGGCTACTGGAGCAGAAGGCAGAAGAGTAGTCGGTAATCAGGCAGAGGTCGGCAACAAGAATCAGATAGGCAAAAGTACAATAGCGTAGAGAGAGAGTAGTCAAGGATAGCCGAAGTCAAAACACAGATACAATATCAAAGTACAATCCTAACTAAGGTGTGAAATCCTTAGTATCAACACCAAGGCACTGAGCTAAGGTCTGAGCGCTAACACAGAAGTGTATTCACGACAGCAGACAACCTGCTACTGACACACAAGCCCCATATGTAGCCAGAGAGCTGCCCAGCGCCTCCCCAGAGTCCCAACAAATCAGGACACCTCCTGAGGTCAGCTGACTGGGGAGTCAGCTGAGCCTCCTATGTAGGAGATAAAAGTCCTGCCTCCTTGCGTGCGCGCGTGTGACCCTCTGCCTCTGTGGAATGGAGAGGCCAGGCCCCGGGTCCGCGTCCGCCCGCGGACTGAAATCCGCTTGCCGCCATGTGAGACCCGCCGCCGTGTTGCCAGACGCGGCAGCGGTGTCCCTGCCAGCCTGTGCCAGCCGCTCCGCATGAGCGACGGAGTCCGCCGGCTGGGAAGCGAAGACCGCCGCCATGCTGCCCAGCATGGCGGTGTTGTCTCCGCTATGCCTTACAGTACCCCCCCCTTGAGGAGTGGACTCCGGACACCTCCTACACGGTTTCTCAGGATGCAACTGATGAAACTTCTTCCTCAATCTCTCAGCATGCATGCGATCCTCTGGTAGCCAGGACCTGTCCTCTACACCATACCCTTTCCAATGGACCAAATACTGCAGTGAATTCCGCACCAGCCGAGACTCCAGAATCCTTTCAACTTCGTATTCTTTCTGACCCTCTACTACCACTGGGGGGGGGGGGAGGAATCTACATAAACTGCCGGTTTCAATAAGGAGACGTGGAATGATCTCCCACATCTCATACTGGCTGGGAGATCAATCACGTAAGAAACCTCATTGATCTTCCTGACCACAGGATAAGGCCCTATGAACCTGGGACCTAACTTGGTAGACAGTTGTCTAAGAGCCAAATGTCTGGTCGACACCCATACCTTGTCTCCTGGGGCAAAGTGCCACTCAACAGACCGTCTCTTGTCGGCCTGTTTCTTTTGCTTTTGAAAAGCTACTCCCAGGTTTTTCTTTACCTGTCCCCATAGTTCCCTTAAAGTTTTCTGCCAATCTTCCAGAGCTGGGAGCGAGGAAGAACACACAGGCAATGGAGAAAACTTAGGGGACTTTCCTGACACAACCTGAAAAGGAGACAACCCAGTTGATGAGCTCTTCAGGTTGTTGTGCGTGAACACCGCAAAAGGCAAAAACTTGACCCATTCGGTCTGTGCATCCACGACATAACATCTAAGGAACTGCTCCAGGGCCTGATTAACCCTTTCGGTCTGCCCGTTGGACTGTGGGTGATACCCTGATGAAAACGACAGGTTCATACCCAATGTGTGGCAAAAAGCCCTCCAAAACTTCGACACAAACTGGACTCCCCTGTCAGAAACTACATCATCTGGGATCCCGTGCAAGCGGAAGACGTGCTGCACGAAGAGATCGGCCAACTCCTGGGGCGAGGGAAATCCTTTAAGGGGAACAAAATGGGCCATTTTGCTGAACCTATCTACGATTACCCATATGACTGTCATGCCTTCTGATCTTGGTAGCTCACCAATAAAATCCATGGACAGATGGGTCCATGGTTCGCTTGGTACCGGCAAGGATTGTAGGGTACCCACTGGAGCAAGGCGGGAAGGCTTGCTCCTGGCACACACAATCCAAGGCCGAGGAGGGCCACCACACACACCTAGTGAGTAAATCCAGAGTGTGAGTGGTCCCAGGGTGACCCGCATTCTTATGGGCGTGGAACAGCTGCATGATCTGCAACCGGAAAGGAAGTGGCACGAAAAGAACCCCATCTGGTTTCCCCTCCGGAGTATCCAGTTGGTAGGAGGCTAATGTAGCAGCCCAATCCTCCCAAGTTTCAGTGGCAGCTAACACTACCTTACAGGGTATAATGCCCTCTGGAAGTGTAGGCTGAGCTGTCTCAGGTTCGAAACATCTGGAGAGAGCATCTGCCTTTACGTTTTTAGAACCTGGGGTGTAAGTGATGACAAATCTGAAGCGAGAAAAGAACAAAGACCAGCGGGCCTGTCTGGGAGTAAGTCTTTTGGTGCCCTCAATGTACTCCAAGTTCTTATGGTCAGTATATACAACAATGGTATGTTCTGCACCCTCAAGCCAGTGACACCATTCCTGAAAGGTCAGCTTGATGGCAAGGAGTTCCCTGTTGCCTACATCGTAGTTTCTTTCAGCAGGAGAGAATCTACGTGAAAAGTAGGCACAGGGATGTGTCTTGCCCTGCCCACCTGAACGTTGAGACAGGACTGTCCCCACCCCAATCTCTGAGGCATCTACCTCCACCATGAAGGGAAGGGTGACATCGACGTGTCTCAATATTGGTGCAGAGCAAAATAATTTCTTAAGGGTGTTGAAGGCTGACTGGGCCTCAGATGACCACTGGTAAGGGTCCGCCCCTTTCTTGGTTAGGCTAGTCAAAGGGGCTACTACCGAAGAGAATCCTTTGATAAATCTCCGGTAGTAGTTATCAAAACCAAGGAACCTCTGGAGTGCCTTTAAGCCTACCGGTTGCGGCCACTCTAATACAGCCGAAACCTTTTCTGGGTCCACAGAGAGACCTGACGTTGAAATGATGTATTCCAGAAAAGGAATTTGAGTGACCTCAAAGAGGCACTTCTCTAGTTTTTCGTACAACAAATTCTGTCTCAACTTCTTCAACACATATTTGACATGCTTGCGATGCTCTACGAGGTTTGGAGAGAAAATCAGTATGTCATCAAGGTATACCAAGACAAACTTCCCTAACACCTCCCTGAAGACCTCGTTAATTAACTCCTGGAAGACGGCCGGGGCGTTACACAACCCGAAGGGCATAACTAGATACTCGTAATGCCCGTCGGGTGTATTGAAGGCCGTCTTCCACTCGTCACCAGCCCTAATGCGTACCAGGTTGTATGCCCCACGTAGGTCCAATTTTGAGAAAATACTGGCATTGGTAAACTGGGCAAAGAGATCGTCTATCAGAGGCAACGGATAGCGATTTTTTATGGTGATCTTGTTCAGACCTCGGTAGTCAATACAAGGTCTAAGACCACCAGCTTTCTTTTGAACGAAGAAAAACCCTGCCCCGGCCGGTGACCGAGAAGGGCGGATGAATCCCTTTGCCAGGTTCTCAGTAATGTACTCCCGCATCGCCAGTTTCTCCGGTCCGGAAAGATTATAGAGATGACCCCTAGGGGGCATGCAACCAGATCTTAGGTCGATGGAGCAGTCGAAACTCCGATGTGGTGGGAGTTTATCAGCGGACCTAGGACAGCACACATCCGCAAATTCAGCGTATTGAACTGGTACCCCTTTATCCTCTACTTTGGCAGCATAAATGGCAATCCTCCCCAAACAATGAGTGTGGCAAAAAGGTGACCAGCTGAGTAGCTGACAAGAGGCCCAATCTATCCGTGGGGAATGGAGCTGTAACCAGGGCATCCCGAGAATTACAGTGGAGGTTGCCATACACTGTAGGGGGGAATCATCCACTGCTGTGACGACTATTTGTCGGTCTAAGGGCACACCCAGCCCTTTCACAAACTCGTAATCTATAAAATTGGCCGCGGACCCAGAGTCCACGAAAGCTTCAGTACAAACAGTAAAATTCCCCCAGGGAATGGAACACGGGAGGAGTAACCGATTATTCTGACTTAGAGGTAAGCTCTGTGCATCTAGGGTATCCGCCCGTATCGCCAAGGAAATGGCGTCATCGACGGACTTGGGTTCTGGGTGTCCTAACATCAATTCAGAGACTGCGTCTGATAGGCCTGAGAGGAAGCAGTCTAATAAGGCGTAGGACCCCCACCTAGACGATACAGCCCACCTTCTGAATTCGGCCGCATACATTTCCATCGAATCTCGACCCTGCTTGAGAGTTTTGAGCTTCCTCTCAGCAGTGATTGAAGCATCTGGATCATCATAAATTATAGCCATTGCTTTAAAGAACTCCTCAACTGACGTCAGTGCTGTATCCTCGGGTGAAAGACCATATGCCCAGGTTTGTGAGTCCACGGACAATAAGGTCTTAATAAAGGTCACCCTTTGCTGCTCAGTACCTGACAAAGTTGGTCGTAGCTCAAAATAAGACAAAACCGGGTTGCGAAAGTTCTGGAAGTCGGATCTTCGACCTGAAAACTTTCCGGGCACTGACATACGGAGATCCGTGACCGGAGGGGATTGCACAGTGGCCACAGTCATCTGCAAAACCCGCACAGACCCAGCCAATTGGTCGATCTGAGTCTGTTGCGAATTAACCACCTCAATGAGGTTGTTAAGCGAGGTGGTTAGAGTCTCGATCTGACTGCGTAGTGCATCCATACTGTATGGTCGGCTGTTCTGTAACGATCGGTGTCAGCACACAGAGAGAATCTGATTACTGGCGATCTGCAGTATCACCAAGAATGCAGATATATACCTGATTATTGATGATCTGCAGTATCACCGATAATCAGATATATTGCTAACCTCTGGACACCCAGCAAAAGAACACAAAGACAGTAATATATCACGAAAGTGTGGAAATATCCACCACACGGCAATTCCTCAGAGGTGTGGTTACCTCTGAATGGGAACCCCGTGAGTGAGATCCTCTAACCAGGCAGAGTGAGGAATCTCGACCCCTAGCAGTAATCGTCTGCTTGGGGCAGGCGTCTCGGAGAGGCAAGCCTCAGAGATAACCCTCCAGTGGGAGACGTTCCACTGAAGGGAGAAAGGTCAGACAGGCAAGGGTTCAGCAACAGAGATGACGGCAGCGGTACAGGAGCGGAGGGCAGAAGAGTAATCGGTAATCAGGCAGAGGTCGGCAACAAGAATCAGATAGGCAAAAGTACAATAGCGTAGAGAGAGAGAGTAGTCAAGGATAGCCGAAGTCAAAATACAGATACAATATCAAAGTACAATCCTAACTAAGGTGTGAAATCCTTAGTATCAACACCAGGGCACTGAGCTAAGGTCTGAGCGCTAACACAGAAGTGTATTCACGACAGCAGACATCCTGCTACTGACACACAAGCCCCATATGTAGCCAGAGAGCTGCCCAGCGCCGCCCCAGAGTCCCAACCAATCAGGACACCTCCTGAGGTCAGCTGACTGGGGAGTCAGCTGAGCCTCCTACGTAGGAGGTAAAAGTCCTGCCTCCTTGCGCGCGCGCGTGTGACCCTCTGCCTCTGTGGAATGGAGAGGCCAGGCCTCGGGTCCGCGTCTGCCCGCGGACTGAAATCCGCTTGCCGCCATGTGAGACCCGCCGCCGTGTCGCCAGACGCGGCAGCGGTGTCCCTGCCAGCCTGTGCCAGCCACTCCGCATGAGCGACGGAGTCCGCCGGCTGGGAAGCGGAGACCGCCGCCATGCTGCCCCACATGGCGGCGTTGTCTCCGCTATGCCTTACACTGGCTTTCTGGATCAGAAATTGAGCGAGGATCTCCTTCTTGCTTTCCCTAGGAAGCAGGTCATCTATTTCTTACCTAAAGTCCATAAGTCCCTGGTGGACCTTCCTGGCTGACCCATCGTCTCCGGGAGGGGATCAGTCACTGGTCCCCTCTCAAAATACCTGGACCATGCCCTTAGGCCTCTGCTGTCCTTTGTTCCATTGTATTTTAAGGACACAGGGCATGTTCTAAGAATAATCAATCAGATTGATTGGTATGATGCTGATAGCCTCGCAACCATTGATGTGGTAAACCTGTATAACAGGATACCGCAGGAGATGGGGGTGAGGGATGTACTTGAGATGCTATACACTACCAGGCTGGGGAAAAACCTAAGGGAAAATACTTAGGAGATTGCTTGAGATTTGTGCTTGGATATAATGCGTTCAGATTCGAAGGTGTCTGGTATCAACAGATATCTGGAACAGCAATGGTCATACCTGTAGCACTAACTTTTGTCAATATGTTTTTGTCCAAGTGAGAGGCGGAATACATCTATGGGGAAATAAACCTCTATATCTATGTGATCTGAGGGCATTGTCCAGGTATGCTGACAATGTGGTGGTAATCTGGGGTTCCACTAGGCACCCGTTCAATTCCTTTTTGGAATATTTGGACAATAATGACAGAAACATGTTGTTAACAGGTGAATGGGGTAGAGATCAGGTCAGCTTTCTTGACCTCTCCCTTGAGGTTCATAATGGTGTGCTCATCACCAAGGGACACAGGAAGGGCACGGCCACCAACTCATTCCTGCATAGTGATAGTTATCATCCCCCACATGTCAAATCAGCAATACCATATAGCCAGTTCCTTAGGCTTAGGATAAATAATTCCCGGGATGCAGATTTTGAAGGTCAAGCAGGGGAAATGATGAATGGATTTGTTCAGAGAGGTTATGCTGTTGAGGATCTTAAAGAGTAACTGTCAGGCTGCAAAAGCTAATTTAAACCTCTATTCTCCTGTGTTAAACAGTTTAGAAGGAAGCCAAAAAGGCAATACTGCAGTTAAAAATCCCTCTTACTTTAGATGTTTGCTGACAGCAAGGCTCCGTATTCCCAGGCTCCTAAGGAGGACGCAAGCCGAATAACAGAAACTGCAAAGCATTCTGGGGCCCTCCCCTGGCTGCTAGTGAGGCTCAAGTTTCAACAGCATGTAACAGTCTAGCTCACAGCACTAATAAATCTCAGGCAGAGTACACTGCAGGAGTCCGCTATTGTTCCTAGCCACATGGCTAATTAATATTCACTGCACAGTAGTGTTATTCATAACCAGCGTTTGTGAGAGTGGAATCATCAGGAAGCAGGCAGGACATGACGACACATTTGGCTTCATAGGAGACAGACAAACATGGAACCTGCCACGAGCTGTCAGGAGCATCATTCTCTGCAAATACTATATAAAAATTATGTGAAGTACAAACATGGACAGTGAAATGCATATGTAATGTAAGTACAGC